>NW_028301349.1:0-83432 GCF_061612785.1 Hesperophylax consimilis | reverse complement strand
TTATTCAAATAAATAAATAAAATAAAAATATTGCTTCGGCAAAGCTTTGGCAAACAACGTCAAAAAAAATCGTTTTTTGCCAATACTAAGCACTATTCAAAAGACAAAAAAAGATTTAATATTATAACAAGCTTAGTTTTTTGTTTTATTTAAAATTAACTTGCTTTATATTATTCGAGGTGGTTGAGATATTGAGAAAAAAGACATATTTTGTAGTGGTTTTTATTTTAATAATTACCATTTTTGCATTAAGTGCAAATGCCAAACAACGTGAATTTGGACAAGTTCTTGGAAAAAACGTAAACCTAAGAGCCCAAACAAGTATTGATTCAGAAAAGGTAGCGCTTTTGCCAATCGGGGCAGAGGTTGAAATTATAGACCAACTCAATGTTAAAAACACAAAAACAAAAACAACAGAAAAATGGTACCGTGTAATATATGACGGATTAACAGGGTATATTCGTGATGATCTGGTTTTTGTTAGATCGACAAAAAATCGCATTGCATACGCAATGAAAGACGGTGCGAATATTCGAGGAGCACCAGGACAAAGCGCATACATTCTTGGAAAACTTGAAGCAGGTAAATCGGTCAGGGTTAGCATGATGGTTGGAGAATGGTATTTCGTAGTATACAACGGGATGAGCGGATTCGTTCAAAAAGACTTGGTTCAGTTGACAAAAAAAACAGGAACTGGCGATGAACAAATGCTTCGCTTCGATATGAGTGGAAAAGAAGTTAAACGAATGCAAGAAGAACTCGTTAGAAGAAACTTTCTTTCAGATAAAAACGTAACGGGAACTTTTGGCGCGCTAACAAGAAGTGCAATTATGGAATTTCAAACCGCAGCCAAACTCAAACAAGTCGATGGAGTTGCTGGATCGTCGACTCTTAAATTGCTCTATGATAAAGCAAATAATATTAAAAAAGCCCCAAAAATTCCTAAAATAGCCGCAGATTTTAAAAATATTGTTAGAACGATTGACTGGTGGAAGGGTGGAAACCGAGTGCTTCAAAGGCCAGGCGGCGTTGCGACAGTTCGAGATGTTGCCACTGGTAGATCGTTCAGAATTCGCCGAACGGCCGGAACAAATCACAACGACGTTGTGCCTTTAACGGCCGCCGATACCGCGATACTTAAATCTATTGTTGGGCAATTTAGCTGGGCACGCCGAGGTGTTTGGGTTACTGTCAACGGCGTGACATACGCGGGAAGCATTAACACAATGCCACATAGCCCAGACCCTCAAAGAAACGATAATTACCCAGGACATTTTTGCTTGCATTTTACGAATTCAAGAACGCATGGTGGAAACAAAGTCGATCCTGCGCATCAAGCGGCGATAAAATATGCTATGAGTAAATCAAAATAAAAAAACCTCTGAGACTAAGTCGAGTTTAAAACATACACATAGCTTTGGCAAAGTTTGAAACGCTGAATAATTTAGAATTTTGCTTGTTTTTAAAATAATTAATTTAATAATAAAAAAACTGGAATATAAAAATCTTTGGAGAAAATTTAGATGAACAAAACTCTCACCAAAATTGCTTTGCTAGTTACGTTAAGTTTAACGCTTGCTACGCAGATGTCTGCTTTTTCGGCGACTAAAGCAGGGAAAATAAATACAGACGGTGTCAATATTAGAAAATCTGCTTCAACAGATTCAGGCATTGTTTCAACAATTAATAAAGGCGATCGTGTTTCTGTATCAGGAACAGATGGTCAGTGGTATAAAGTTAGTATTGGTGGTAACACTGGCTATGTTCGTGAGGACATGCTATATATTGTTGACGAAGCGCCGCCAGCGACGCAAAAAGAAAACTCAAAAAGCTCCTCAAGCAATTCAAGTAATTCAAGTAATTCAAGTAATTCAAGTAATTCAAGTAATTCAAGTAATTCAAGTAATTCAAGTAATTCAAGTAATTCAAAATTAGTTGGAAAAACAGTTCAGTGCGTTGTCGATGATTTGAATTTGCGCAAAGAGCCTTCGACTAACTCAAGCGTTTTGTTAACTATTCCATCTAATATTAAACTTAAAGTTAAACAAACCGACGGCGAATGGTTACAAGTTTCTTATTCAAGCGTTATTGGCTATGTTCGCAGTGATAAAGTAAAAGTAGTAGACTCTTCTCAAGCAGAAACCAAAACAGAAACAAAATCATTTGCAAAATCCGAACCAAAAATAGAAGTAAAAGCAGAACCAAAAGTTCCTAATATAAGCATACAAAAAGCTCAAACACTTCTTACTAATTTGAAATTCTATGCAGGGAATATTGATGGCAATATGGGAACAAAATCCCTTGCGGCTGTCAAAAGCTTTCAAAGGGCATACAATCTTGGCATAGATGGCAAAGTTGGCGAAGATACTTTAATAGCAATGCAAAACGCCACTAACGGCGGTTCAAACGGTTCAGATGCAGGACGGGTTTTGGTCAAAGATGAAGTTATTCTTTCTGAATGGTTCAACTATATGAAATATAATTATCCAAATAATACTTCGCTTCGTTGTATCGATGTCCAAACAGGTGAAGAGTTCTATTTGCAAGCTTTTTCAATTGGTAATCACGCCGATGTTGAAACAACAACGCAAAAAGATACAGATATTCTCTATAGAATAAATGGAAATAAATGGACATGGACACCGAGAGCAATTTGGGTCTATATCGACGGTAAAACATACGCCGCCGCTATAAACGTTCAACCTCATGGCGGCGGAGTGATTAAAGAAAATGGCATGAATGGTCAGATTTGTATGCATTTCTTGCATAGCCGTCAACACAATACTGGGCAGGAAAATAGAAACCTTCAAGCGGCGATTCTTCTTGCATTTAATAGTTCCGCAAGTGCGCCGAAATTTGGCGAAGAATCAACCGGAGCAGCTTCGGGAGTCGAAAACGAGTTCGAACAAGCAGAAGAAGATATTGTTAACGTCGATGATAATTCGTTTGCAATTGTCGATGAGTCTTAAAATAAATATTAACTTAAATAACTAAACTTAAATAAAAAGCTGTAATTTCTTGCGGCTTTTTGTTTTACTAAAATATAAATTAATTAATATTTTTATTTTGGCAAAAATAATTTTGGTGTGATAAAATAATAGTAAACTAAAATTCACAAAAAATAAATTAATAAATAAAATAATAAATAAATTAATAAAAAATAAAATAAAAATAAAATAAAAAATAAAATAAAAATAAAGAGATTTAGCATTGAAATATATATTTAAATTTTTAAAACCATACAAAAAAGCCGTAATAATAGCGCCTTTATTTAAGCTTTTGGAAGCGATTTTTGAACTTTTGCTTCCCACATTAATGGTACTAATAGTAAACGTTGGAATCCAGAACAAAGACACAAACTATATAACTCGCATTGCATTAATTATGCTTGCGCTTTCGGTGGCTGGTTTATTATGCTCGCTGGTTTGCCAATTTTATGCGGCTCGAATTTCTCAAGGCGTGGGCACAAAAATGCGTGAACTTATGTTCCAAAAAATAATGAGTTTTTCTCGTGGAGATATAGAAAAATTTGGCGCAAGCACGCTAATCACTCGAACTACCAACGATGTAATTCAAGTCCAAACGGGCATTGCAATGTTTATTCGGCTTGTTATTCGTGCGCCGTTTTTATGCATTGGAAGTATTATATTGTGTTTAATATTAAATTTTCAACTCGGGCTTATAGTTTTGGCAGCGCTGCCATTATTTATGTTAATATTATTTTTGGTTATTAGAAAAACTCTGCCATTATATAGCGTCGTGCAAAACAAATTAGACAGGCTGGGGGTCGTTTTGCGTGAAAACTTATCAGGCGTTAGGGTTATTCGGGCGTTTGCAAACACAAACAAAGAAAAACAAAAATATAAAAACGCAAACGATGATTATCGTGATGGTGCATTGCTAGTTGGAAAAATATCAACGCTATTGGGGCCGATATCATCTTTTTTGGTTAACATGCTTATTACGATTGTTTTGTATTTTGGAGGAATTCAAGTTAATAATGGCATGATTATGAAAGGCGAAGTTATTGCGTTTATCAGCTATATTATTCAGATTATGATAAACTTGATGGTCATTTCGCAACTCGTGGTTTTGTTTGCAAAAGCCTATGCGTCGTTAAAGAGAATATCTCAAGTTTATGACACAAAGCCAAGCTTAGAATATATAAATAATTTAGAAAAAAATAATTTAGAAAATAATAAAATTTTAGAATTTAATAATATTAGCTTTAAATATCCAGATTCGCAATATAACGCAATTAGCAATATTAGTTTTAAAATAAATAAAAATTGGAATGTCGGAATTATTGGCTCAACTGGCTCTGGAAAATCCACACTTGCAAAATTATTATTGCGAGAATACGACGTTACTTCTGGAGAAATTTTGTTGAAAAATCAAAATATAAAAGAGTATAGCGCTCAAGATTTAAAAAATATTCTAACTGTGGCTGCCCAAAAAGCAACGCTATTTTCTTTTAGCATTCGTGAAAATATTCAAGTCGGCTATATTTCGGCAACGGATCAAGAAATTTGGGAGGCACTAAGCATTGCCCAAGCTGATGAATTCGTGCAAAAATTGCCAAATAAATTAGACCACGTTATTTCTCGTGGCTCAACAAATATTTCGGGTGGACAAAAACAACGAATTAATATTGCCCGAGCAATTGCTCGCAAACCCGAAATATTAGTGCTAGACGATAGCAGTAGTGCGCTCGATTATGCGACCGCCAAAGCATTAAAAAATTCTATAAAAATAAATTTAAAAAATACTACTATTATAAATATATCCCAACGAGTTAGCTCGGTTAAATTTTGCGATTTTATTTTGGTTATGGACGAAGGAAAACTAGTAGGATCGGGAACCCATGAAGAGTTAAACAAAAATTGCGAAGAGTATCGTGAAATTTGTGCCTCGCAAGATCAAACAAGCGAGCGTCAAGAATTTATTAGTCAAAATAAAGCTAATAATAATTCAGGAGGTGCAAATCTTGAAAACTAAAAAAATTAATAATAATAAAATTAATAATAATAAAATTAATAAAACTAGCACAATAAAAATATTATCTAGAATTATAAGTTATATTGGAAAACACAAAAAACTATTATTATTTGCACTGGGGCTTTCGGTTATTAGCAACGCAATTGGTTTGTCTATATTATATTTTATAGGCATTGCAATCGACACTATGATCGCGGCTGGGCAAGTAAATTTTCCTGGGCTAATTCGGGTGGTTATTCTGCTCGCAAGCATGACGATAATAAGCACTATTTTATATTGGATTTACGCAATTGCACTAAATAAAGTTGGACATCGAACGGTGCACGATATTCGTCAAGATGCGTTTAATCAGCTTTGTGGGCTAGAATTAAATTATTTTGACACTCATTCACACGGAGATATTTTAAGCAGACTTAGCAACGATGTTGACGCTGTCGGCGAAGGGTTAATACAAAGCACATATCAACTTATTACTAACGTTGTTAGCATTATAGGCTCGTTTATTTTTATGATGCTTATAAGCAAAAATTTGACGCTAATAGTTGTTATTATTACACCTATTTGCTTTTTGATTGCCCTTATCGTTGCCAAAAACAGCTCGAAATTTTTCGCAGTGCAAAGTGAAACTCTTGGCGATTTAAACGGCTACGTTGAAGAAATGGTCGGAAACGCTGAGATCGTTGCAAGTTTTGATTATGGTAAACATGCACAAAAAGAATTTGCAAAAATAAATAACAAACTTAAAGAACATGGCGAAAAATCACAGTTTTATTCTTCGCTGACAAATCCAAGCACAAGATTTATAAATAATATCAGTTATCTGGTGGTGTGTTTGGTGGGCGGACTTTCTGCGATTTCTGGAAACATTTCAGTGGGAATGATTTCCAGTTTTTTGAGTTATTCAACGCAATTTGCACGCCCTCTAAACGATATGGCAAGCGTTGCAACGCAATTGCAAAGCGCAGTTGCATCGGCTCGAAGAGTTTTTGAAATTATCGATGAAAAGCAAGAAGCTGAAACTGGGAATAATATTCTTGAAATTAATTCCAGCGATGTTAGTTTTGAAAACATAAGTTTTGGATATAAAAATAATTTAAATAATATTAATAAAAATAATAAAAAATTAATTAATAATCTTAGTATAAGCACAAAAACTGGAAATATTGTCGCAATCGTCGGAAAAACTGGCGCAGGGAAAACTACTCTTGTTAATCTATTAATGCGCTTTTATGACGTTGATTCTGGAAAAATCTTAATCGATAATCAAGATATAAATAGCTTTACTCGTGATAGCGTTCGGCAATCTATGGCAATGGTTCTTCAAGATGCTTGGCTATTTTCGGGTACTATATTTGAAAATATTGCTTATGGCAAAAAAGGCGCTACGCAAGAAGAAGTTATACAAGCCGCAAAAAAAGCTTATGCACATGGGTTTATTAGCAGGCTCAAAGATGGCTATAACACGATTGTTTCAGAAGACGGCGGCGATTTTTCCCAAGGTGAAAAACAGCTTCTAACTATTGCTAGAGCAATGTGCGCAAAAGCTCCGATTCTTCTTCTCGACGAGGCAACTAGTAGCGTCGACACCAAAACAGAAAAACGAATTCAACTCGCTTTTTTAGAAATCATGAACGGAAAAACAAGCTTTGTTATTGCTCACAGGCTTTCAACTATTCGTGACGCTGATTTGATTTTGGTGCTCGATGATGGCGATATTGTCGAACAAGGCACTCATCAAGAATTGTTAAAAAACAAAAACTATTACTCGAAATTATATAAAAGTCAGTTTGAAATATAAAAACGGGTCCTCTCCGTCAGCCGATATTAAACAAATTAAGTTGTTTTGTTTGTAAAACTTATTTAAATATTTGACGAAGCAACGTACCAAAAGGCTCGCCCTCTGGGAGAGCTGGCAGGCGTAAGCCTGACTGAGAGGGTAGGTTTTTTTATTAATTAAATAATTAAATTAAATTAATATAATAAATAATTAGGAGAAAAATCATGAAAAGTTCTACAAAAACTATTTTAGGAATTCTTGGGGCTATTGTTTTACTAATAATAATTATCGTTGCGACTATCGCGGGGCAATACAACTCGCTCGTTGCGCTCAAAGGCGAAGTTGACAAGCAATATTCAACTATCGACGTTCAACTTCAACGTAGATCAGACTTGATTCCGAATTTAGTAAGCACGGTGAAAGGTTTCAACATTCAAGAACTCGCCGTTATCGATTCAGTTACAGACGCACGTGCAAAACTTGCGGGAGCGGGAGGCAGCCAAGAAAAACGAATCGCTGCCGAAGAAGAAGTTTCGGGTGCACTTTCAAGATTGCTTGTGGTCGTTGAGAATTATCCAGAGCTTAAATCAGACAAAAATTATACTCAACTTATGGACGATCTTTCGGGAACAGAAAATAGAATCGCCGTTTCAAGAATTGATTATAACGACGCTGTCACAAAATATAATGTTAAAATTAAATCTTTCCCAACTACTATTATTGCGGGAATGTTTAACTTCGAAAGTGCAAAAACATTCGAAGCAACGGCTGAATCCAAAATTGTCCCAGTGGTTGATTTTACGAGCTAAATATTAATAAGTTGTTGAGTAGGGGCAGATCTTGTGCCTGCCCGACTAATAAAAATAATATTAAATAAATTAAGAGAGAAAAAATTATGAGTAAAAATAATAGATTATACAAAGTAACAAGTTTATTATTTGTGCTAATTTTAATTTTTAGTTCTGGTTTTTTTGGAATTACTAATATAAATGCAAAACAAAAATATCCAGAACCAAAGCCAGAAATATTTATTAACGACTACACTAATTCGATTAATCAAGAAACCCAAAATTATATAGTAGCTCAGGGCAATGCGCTTCAAAAAGCCACTACGGCTGAATTTGCGGTCGTAATTGTGCAAAACATGGGCGGTCAACAAATCGAAGAATATTCAATAAATTTGTTTCGCCAGTGGGGCATAGGCTCAAAAGAAAAAAACAACGGTGCAATGCTAATTTTTGCGCTAGATGAACGCAAAGTGCGCATCGAAGTCGGCTATGGGCTCGAAGGAGCAATTCCCGACGGTAAAACAAGATTGATCGATGAATTTGTTATTCCAAACATGAAACAAGATAACATAAATCTAGCAGTAACTCAGGGCTATACTGCGTTTTTGCAAGAAATATACAAAGAATATAATCTCGAAATGCCCGCCAATCTTGAAGAAATAAAGCAAGTGCAAGAAGAAACGCAAGAAGCTTCGCCAAGAATAGTAGAATTAATTATTATTATTAGTATTATTTGTGGTCTTGGAGGCGCTGTTTTAGGCATTATTTTTGGCAAAAGAGGCGGTGGCGGTGGCTTCGGCGGATTTGGCGGTGGTGGTTTCGGTGGAAGTAGCGGTGGTGGTGGATTTGGCGGCGGCGGCTTCGGTGGAAGTAGCGGCGGTGGGTTCGGCGGTGGCGGTGGCTTCGGTGGTGGAAGTGGCGGCGGCGGTGGCGGATCACGTGGCTGGTAATAAAAACTTATTAAACAAAAATAAAGCTTTATTATTCTTGCGTCTTTAAAGTATTTAGAGTAAAATATTTAATATATTATATTATTAGCTTGATTTGAGAATTAAAAATAAATTTGATTAATATAATATACTTAATTAGAGAAAATATTAATAAATATAATTTGGAAAGTGGAGGATTATTTTATGCCAGGTATTGTTAAAAACGATTTAGGAAAAATTACAATAACAGAGGAAATTATTGAAACTATTGCGGGATTTGCAACCCTTGAAAACTACGGAATCGTCGGCATGGCAGGCAAAAAAGCAAGCGATGGAATTTGGGAAGTCCTAAAAAAAGATAACGTACGCAAAGGCGTTAAAGCAATGTCTAAAGACAACGAAATTATTATCGATCTTTTTGTTATGGTCGAATATGGCGTTTCTATAAACGCAGTTGCCGAAAACGTTATTGAAAATGTCGGGTATCGTGTTATGGACAGTACTGGGCTTAAAGTGTCATCTGTGAATGTTCACGTTGAAGGCGTGCGCGTTCAACGTATCTGATAGGAGGAACACAAACTTGACTCAAGCTCACTCAATAAGCGGCACCGTTTTTAAGGAAATGCTTAAAACTGGCGCTGCGCTTTTGGAACGCAATAAAGACTTAGTGGATTCGCTTAACGTTTTTCCAGTTCCAGATGGCGATACAGGTACTAATATGTCTATGACAATGAATTCAGCGATTCGTGAACTTACAAACATAGACACCACCAACGTTTCAACCGTTGTAAACACTTTGGCAAAAGGCGCTTTGCGTGGCGCAAGAGGAAACTCAGGCGTTATTCTTTCTCAGCTTTTTAGAGGGATGGCTCAATCGCTAGACAAAGAAACTTACATAACATCACAAAATCTTGCAGATGCGCTTAAAATGGGCGCAGACGCTGCCTATAAAGCCGTTATGAAACCCAAAGAAGGCACGATTTTGACCGTCGCAATGTACGTTGCGAACGAAGCCCTAATTTGTGCAAAATCTGGCGCAAACGTATATAAATTAATAGATAGAATTAACAAAGCTGGCGAAGAAATTCTTGAAAAAACACCAGATATGCTTCCAGTATTAAAAGAAGCAGGCGTTGTTGACTCCGGCGGAAAAGGGCTTGTGCTAATTTATCGTGGGTTCAAAATGGCGCTAGACGGCGACTCTATCGAAGATTACGTTGTTGAAGAAACGACCACAAGTTTTGTTGATAGCAATCAAGAAGCGCTAAATGTCAGTAGCACTGAAGAAATAGTGTTTGCTTATTGCACTGAATTTTTTATCGAGCATTTTACAGTCGATTTTAAAGAAACCGACGTTGATTCGCTAAGAAAGCATCTTGCTAAAATCGGCGATTCTCTTGTCGTTGTTTCAGATTCCGATATTATTAAAATTCACGTTCACACAAACGTTCCAGGCAAAGCGCTTCAACTTGCTTTGCGACTTGGCGAAGTGAACGGCGTTAAAATCGAAAACATGAAAGAGCAACACCGTCGTCTTGTTGAAGAACGCAAAGCACGTGAAAAAGAATTCGGTATAGTTGCAATCTCCGTTGGCGATGGCATCGAAAAAGTGTTCAAAGATTTGACTGTCGACGCAATCGTAAAGGGCGGGCAAACAATGAACCCAAGCGCAATGGACATCGAAGTTGCAATTAAACGAGTTAATGCAAGAAACGTTTTTGTTTTTCCAAACAATAAAAATATAATTTTAGCGGCTCAACAAGCGGCTGAATTAGTAGAAACTTCGCAGGGAATTCGAGTCGTAGTTATTCCAACGGCTTCGGTTATGCAAGGCGTTTCGGCGGCGATAGAGTTTAATAAAGATGCTACTCTTGAAGAAAATATAAATAATATGACTCAAGCCGCAAAAAATATTAAATCTGGCTCTGTTACTTTCGCCGTTCGAACAACGAAAATTAATGATCGCAAAATTGCAGAAGGCGATTTTATGGGAATGCTTGAAGGCGATATTGTTTCGAACTCCAAAGACTTAGAAAAAACAACGTTTGAGTTAATAACAAAAATGGCAGACAAATCAAGCGAATTTATTACTATTTTTTATGGCGCAGAAGTTAAACAAGAAGAAGCTCAAATTATTGTAGATAAAATAGAAAAAAAATACCCAAATGTTGATATAGTTCTGCACGAAGGCGGTCAACCACTTTATTCTTACTTGATTTCAGTAGAATAAAAAAATAAATAATAAAATTAAAATAAAATTAAAATAAAATATAAAACTAAAAACCAAGAATAGATTATCTTGGTTTTTGTGTTATAATTAAATTTAAATATTTAGATTTATAATAGTTAAGTAAATAATAAATACAAATAATATTTATTTAACCAAAATGCTTGACATATAAAATAAAATAAAATAAAAGTAAGCTTAAGTGTTTCTAGGATAGTCGACTATTAACTTTATTACCAAAATAAAATTACTAGGAGAAAAATTTTGAAAAAATTTCAGAGTATAATATTAGCCACGCTCATCTCAATCATGCCTATCGTAGCTTCGCTTAGTTCTTTTGCGTATATTAATGGTGAGCCTAAAGCTCAAACAGCTGAAGAATTAGAAGCTGAACGCTTGATTTTAGCAGAAAACGCTTCTTCAAATTCAAATAACCTATCAAATTTTGTATTAGAAATAGTACCGGAAGAAAACAAAGCTTTGGTTGTATTATCGGGTGAAATTCCAGTAAAAGTGACAGAAGAAGGAAAAAAATATTATGATCATACTTATAGATTTTTGAGCAGCGATACAGAGACGTGCGAAAGTTTTGGTATTAACCCTAATACCCTTCAATTATTGAAACTTGGAAATGGCATTAAACTAGAATCTACTTTCGATGACCAAAGCAATATATATCACTTTCCAGTGCTATATAAAAATAATGTTGAAGCAGTAATAACAATCATAGAGTCAATTTCTGATCCAACTCATTTGAGTGCGCAATTCGGGAAAAATCAGTCTTCGGAGATGCTAAATACATTAAGAGCGATAAGCAACGAAAGCGAACCAGTTCTTCTTGTTAGGACTGATATTGGGCTGTTGGCTTTAAGACAAGATTCAAATAAAACAAGCATAGCAAAGCAAAATGCAAATAATAGTTATGAAGTTCTTGTCGCCGACGTTGACCAACAACTAAATAACAACGGTATCTCTAGAACGACGTTTAGTTTTGATGCTAATAGCTTTAATTTAGATGAGAAACAAATTGTAAAGCAAGAAATTAATGTAGAACCGAATTCTAAAAGCGTTGAAAGAATTTCAAGATATACCGAAAATGTTGACTTAACAAAGTTTCGGTTTGTTCAAAATGGTAATTCAACTTTTGTAGGAGGAGAGTGCTGGGCGGCGTGCTTAAAATCTATATTTGACGCCGTTGCAAGCAATAAACCTTCTTATTCGTCAATAGTATCAAGAGGTAAATCGTATTACCCCATTGGGCTATCTGGTGTCAGCCAGATACAAAGCGTAATGGAGTCATTTGGGCTTTATGCAGAAGAAGTACATTATCCTAATGCCCCGATAAATAAATATACCTTGCAAAGAGCAATAAACAATGGTAGCGCACCCCTTGCAACGTGGTCAGTTTATAGCGGTAATACCTACAAGGGGCATCATGCAACGCTCTTAACTGGTTACTCTTATGATTACTCTTCTGGATATTGCTCGGCATATATTATGGATCCCAATAATTCTCGTAGACAAAGCTATATTATGGGTGATAATTATTATGCACCATATAATAATTATAAATTAATCCCAACGAGTTATATGTTTTAAATAATTAATCAGTACAACTTAAATTTTTTGCATATTTATAAATAAGCAAAAAAATCAAAAGCCAAGAATTATTTTTTCTTGGCTTTTGTGTTACAATTAGTAAATAAATTAAAATAAAAACTAATTAAGAGAGAACAATGCTTCAAAACTCAATAACACAAATTAAATATATCGGCGAGAAAAAAGCGTTATTATTAGCCAAGCTTAATATTTACACTATTGAGCAACTGCTTTATTTTTTGCCACGAGATTATAAAGATTTTTCTATGATAACCCCGTTAATAGCCCTTGAAGAAGGGGAGTTTTGCGCGCAAATTCGCATTAATAACAAATCAAAACTTATTAGAATAAAAAACAAAAGAACTATACTTAAAGCAACTGGTCAAGATGGGACAAGTAGCGTTGACCTTGTTTGGTTTAACCAACCATATATGCAAGATGCTATTATTCCAGGCACTGTTTATTTGGTCTATGGCAAAGTTACAAGAACAGGCAATAAATTTTGCTTTGAAAATCCTGAGTTACAAAAAGCAATTGATAGCGAAACGGGAGTAGCTTCGCCACGTGGGATTTTGCCAATTTATAATTTAACCGCCGGTGTAACGCAAAAAACAATGCGCAAATGTGTTAAAGAATGCTTGAATTTGGTTATTAGTAATTTTAGTAATTTTAGCAATATTAGCAATATTAGTAATAATAGTTTGCAAGAAAAATTGCCAGAGCTTATTAAAAATAAATTTGGATTATGCAATATAGATTTTGCAATGCAAAATATTCATTTTCCAGAAGATCAAATTGCGCTTGAACAATCCAAAAATCGCATTGCTATGGAAGATTTAATATATACTTTAATTATTATAGAATCGACATCTCAGAAAAACAAACAAAAAATCGGAATAAAATTTAACACAAAAAACACTCAACAAGAATTTATGAGCAAATTAAGCTTTAATCTAACAAATGCGCAAAACAAAGTAATATCAGAAATTTATGAAGACATGAATAAAAATAAACCCATGAATAGATTGGTTCAAGGCGACGTTGGCTCTGGCAAAACTGTAATTGCGCTTTATGCGCTCTACGTGGCCGCAAAAAACGGCTATCAGGCCATTTTTATGGCACCAACCGAAATAGTTGCACGTCAACATTTCGAGAACGCAAAAGCTTTATTTGGCGATAAAATCAAGTGCGAATTATTAGTAGGAGGCTTGAGCCTAAAAAAACGAGAAATTATATATAATAAAATTTTAGAGCATAAGTGCGATATTATAATTGGCACGCATGCGATTATTCAAGACGGCGTTAAGTTTGCAAATTTAGGCTTAGTTGTCACAGATGAGCAACACAGATTTGGAGTAAAGCAACGTGCACTTGTTGGCGCAAAGGGCGAATGTCCAGACGTTATTATTATGTCCGCAACGCCAATTCCACGAACTTTGTCTTTAATTATTTACGGTGATTTAAAAGTGTCTATCGTTGACGATATGCCTCTTGGTCGCAAGCCGATTAAGACTTTTTGGACACCAAAACATAAGCTTGACGATATGCTTGAATTTGTATATCAAGAAGCTAAGAATAATCGCCAAACTTATATTGTGTGCCCGCTTGTTGAACAATCCGAAAATATTTCTGTAAAAAGTGCAACCGAAATATTCGAAGAGCTTTCTCAAACAAAGTTAGCAGAAGTCGGTATAGATCTGCTTCATGGTAGCATGAAATCAAAAGAAAAAATAAGCATTATAGATAAATTTAAATCAGGCGAAGCAAAAATATTAGTTTCAACTACGGTTATCGAAGTTGGTGTCGACGTTCCAAGCGCAACGAACATGATAGTTTACGGTGCTGAACGCTTCGGAATGGCGCAACTTCACCAAATTCGAGGGCGAGTTGGGCGGGGTAGCGTGCAAAGTTATTGCTTTTTAGTTTCAGATAGCCAGACAAAAAACGCAAGAGACAGACTGGAATTTCTTTGCAAAAACACTGACGGCTTTAAAATTGCGCAAAAAGATCTTGAAATGCGTGGGCCTGGTGAATTTCTTGGCACTCGTCAAAGTGGCGAAGGTGATTTTAAATTATTAGACTCAATAAAAAATATTGCTTTGTTTGAAAAAGTGCAAAAATTAGTAAAAGATATTTTAGAGAATAATCAAAATCAAGAGTATGCAAAATTTCGAGATGAATTAATTTTAGAAGCAATGCGACGTTATGATGTTAAGTATAAAGATATTGCCATGAATTAAATAAAATTAAAAATAAATTATATAAATAAATTAAAATATATAAATAAAATAAAATAAAATAAAATAAATAAAAATAAATTAAATAAATTAAATAAATAAAAAATTCAAAAAAAGCAGCTTATATATTTTATAAGTTGCTTTTTAAGTTTATTTAATTATTTTTTAAAATATTTTAAGCTTGTTTTTGCTAATATTCTAGTTTTGGTATTATATACTAACTTGTTATTTTAGTATATAAACAGTTACCCCTTTTCGCCGACCCCAATTAACGCACTCTTTTTCGGAATTCATAAATAAGTCAATAATAAACCTACCTTGATTTCTGAAACCGCCAGTATCTTCAGCGGTTGCGTATCCATAGCCTTCGATATATAGTTTAGAACCATAAGGGATTTGTTTTGGGTTAACGGCCACGGTTCCGACTTTTGGCCAAGTTCCGGTTGCGGTTCGATTACCAGTGTGGGTATAGGCAGTCGCTTCTACGGTAACGGTTTTTTTGATTTTGTCTTTGGAAGGTGCACCAGAGCTTTTTGGTTTCTCTGATTTTTTAGTGTCTGATTTTGGTTTTGGTTTTTCTTTTGTTCCAATAAGCTTAATCCGATGCACTACTTCAAGAGTGATTTCTTCTTTAATTAATTCCCGAGAGAACTCGACATCGTCGTGGTAAATGATTTTGTAGGTTAACTGTTTTTTGCCTTCAACTCCTTTTGTTTTAATCTCAGTATCGCCAACAAATAGATCATTGGTCTTTTGTTCGATTTCTTTAAATTTAATGCGTTCGGATATAATTTGTTCTTCTGAAGTGATTTTTATTTCAGGCGTTGGCTCAGGAGTTGGTTCTGGTGTTGGCTCGGGTGTTGGCTCGGGCGTTGGCTCAGGCGTTGGCTCAGAGCCAGATTCTTGTGAAAGTTCTTTGGATGAAAAGGCTCTTGTAATTAAGAGTTCAATGTCCTTTGTGATAAACTCATCCACGCTCGGCGTTACAGTATCGCTTCCAGAAAGTATAATATTGTTTTGTTTTAAAAATTCGCCTACTGTTTTTGCGCTTGTTTTAATTGTCGTTGTTAATAAATGTGATTGAGATTGAACTAACGTAACATTAAAGATTAGTTCATTACTCATCGCAGAACTCGCCAAGTCGCTTTTAGAGAGTTCTTGTGGCGCTTCATCTTTTTGTTGAGCAATTGTCGTCGCAATGCTTGCAAAAAGAGAAATCATAAGAATTGAAATAAGCAAAAGAGAAATTCCGGCGCTTAAAATGCGCTTTCTTGCCACCATAATCTTGTTTAGTTGGTTTTGATCGGCGACAGTTTCTTTGCTCATGTTCTCGTTCGAGCTCTTTTGGGCTCTCATGAAGTTTCTCCTAGTTTTTTTAATTTATAGCAGGTTTTTATTAGCTTGACTTAATATTAAATTAATAAAAATTTGCTATATTTATTAAAAGCAGAAAATAATTATAAGTTAAATTCTAACTGTTTAATTCACAATAGTCAAAGTATATCCCTATATTATGGGTTTTATTCCACTAAATTACTAAATCGCTAATTAATTTTTATTGTGAAATTACGCTTGTTAACTAGCTTATACAAATGGTTTATCTATTACGATTAATAATATACCAAACAAAAAAACATGCATCAAGCGTGTTTTGTCGAATGATTTATTGTTCTTAATTTGTTTTTAATTAGTTGTTTAATAATAATTTGCTTGTTTTTTTCTTCCAACGCAAGTAATATTTATATATGCAAAAAACATTAAATTTGTTCTAATTTAAATAAAAGCTTGGCATACTTTATTATTACCAAAATTTGGAGTGTTAATTTGAAAAATAAATCTAAGTTGTTTAAAATCTTATTATTCGTTTTTGTTATAGTTTCGCTATGCTCTTGTTCCAATAATGGGAAAATTTCTAAAGCGCAAAAAGCAGGCGATTCGTTTTTTTTGAAAATCCAAAGCAAAGAATATGCGGATGCATACGAAATGCTTTCAAGCGTAGCAAAAGGCAATATCACCCTTGAAAAATTTGTTTCTAGATATACTAATATACACAAAGATTTAAGTATATATTCTGCAACTTACAAAATAAAAGCAGTTAATACTAAAATAGACACGTTTATTTATTCTTATAATTTAAATTATCAAAGTGATATTTTTGGCGAATTTGATCAGCCTGCCGAAGTGGAGATAATATACGAAGATCGTAACTATAAAATTAATTGGACTCCGGCGCAACTTTTTCCAAGCATGTCTTGGGGGGATTCTGTTCGGTTCAAAAAAAACATTGCAAAGCGTGGAGATATCGTCGCAGGCAAAGAACTCGTTGCAACCAATTCACCAGGCATAACAATATATACATATCCAGATGAAGTTGAAGATATAAACATTTTTGCAAACTCAATTTCGCCGCTTATAAACACAACCAGAGAAGAGGTTTTGGAAAAATTTGAAAGCATGAGATTAAATGCAATTGTTTCGGCAGATTCAATAAACTTGCGAAGCGCACCGTCAAAAGATTCAGAAATATTAAGAACTTATTCAAAAAACAATGTATTAGAGCTTTTGGATAAAAACAAAGTTATTGCAACCGATTCTGAAGAACTAGATTTAGAGAACCCGGATCAAAATAATATAAAATCAGAATATTACTATCGTGTTAAAACTGATGATGGCGTTGAAGGTTATTTTTATGCAAAATATGTTTATATAAGATATGCAAACGATACGCTTATTCTCGCTCAATATCCGGCGCAATCTTTTTCTTCAGAAACGCTCGGAAACATTCGACAGATACCAGGAGCACGCATTAACGATACAGACATGTGTTTTTTTAGATATTATCCTTATGGAAAAGCATTTTTTCACGTTGCGGGCTATGTTCGAAAGATTACAGAGAATCAGCTTGGCAACCAAATGATTAAAGAAAATTCTGCAATCTTACAAGCACAAAATAAAACTAATAAAACTACTAATAATCCAGAACCGCACTTTACTGAACTAGAAGCGTCACAAAAAAGCGCAACTCCACAAATTAAACCTATTCCAGGCGTTGCACCATACAATATTAAAGAAAATGGATACACTGAAAATTCAATTGTTGGGCAAAGTGGAGTAGAATTGCAATACGAAAGTGATCTTCGAGGCAAAGATGGCAGAGAGATATTTATCGCCGATCCGTTTGGAGTAAAAAAACAAACAATAATGAGCACGCCAGCTCAAGATGGGCACGATATTCATCTTAGCATTGATCCAGAGTTGCAAAAAAATGCATTTGATATTATGGAATTATATATGCGTCAAACACAATCTGGAACAATAGTGGTAACAAACCCATTAACAGGAGCGCAACTCGCAATGGTGAGTTATCCTTCGCTTGACCCAAACACTTTTCACACAATGACAAATCAACAATGGGCAGATATAGTTTTGGATAAGCAGGACGCTCAAGGCAAAACAATAGAGGGTGGCCCTAAACCGTTTTATAATCTCGTTACACAAGGTCAATTTGCCCCTGGTTCGGTTTTCAAACCATTTACCGCGGCGATAGGCTTTGAAAAGCAAAAGATCTCTAAAGACACTGTTTTTCCATACCAAATAGAAGATGATACGTGGATACCGACAACGGTAATGTGGCGAGGTAAAAAAATCCCTTGGGGAGATAATAAAATTAAGCGAGTAGAAAATAGTAATAGTGTTTGCGATTTGTACAGGTCAATGGTATATTCTGACAATATATTTTTTGCTTGGACAGCCCTTGAAGTCGGCGAAGAGAGCTTTCTAGAATATTGCCAACGTCTTGGATTTGGTGAAGCTATTCCGTTTGATTTGCCAGTAACTAAATCTAGTGTAAAAAAAGAAGACACAGATTTTAGTGTACAATTTTTGGCGGATTGCGGCTTTGGTCAAGGTGAAATGTTAGTTACACCATTGCATATGGCAGCTCTATATGGGGCTTTTGCAAATAATGGCTCGATTATGGAACCGTATGTAGTGGAAAGCGTAAAAAGTGCAACGGAAATTAACGACGACCCAATTTATTTGCATGAGACTAAAGTTTGGAAAAAAGAAATAGTTGATCCAAATGTAGTTAATATTTTAAATAAACCAATGCACGACGTTATGATTTCAGGGACAGGAAGAGCAGTAAACTCAGCGTTTCCGCTTGTTGGAAAAACGGGAACAGCTGAAAAAATTAAAAACGAACGAGATATTGCTTGGATGATTGCTTTTAAAGAAGAAAGTCCAAAAGATTTTCTTGTGCTTGTAAATATCGATACTCCCGTTGATGAAGGGACAGCCAAAAACGGAATTACATCGTCAATGATGAAATATCACAATGCGATTCTTCAAACACAAAAACAAGCAGGATTTAATGAGAATTAATAATTAATAATTAATACTAAAAAGCAGGCTAGTTTTTTATAACAGCCTGCTTTTTGATATAAATATTTATTTAATTATTTGCCACACAACCGTGCCCCGTAGGCGACGTCGCCTTGGCGGGTTTGCCCTCTCAGTCACGCCTACGGCGCGCCAGCTCTCCCATAGGGCGAGCCTTTTAGTACGGTTGCTTTGGCAAAGATTTGGGGCGACGCTTAGGCGGGCAAGGACGTGCCCCTACTTATCAAAATAAAACCATAGAATTTAAACACAAATAGCGTTAAAAAGGCTCGCCCTCTGGGAGAGCTGGCAGGCATAGCCTGACTGAGAGGGCACGTTCTTGCCACGCAACCGTTCCAAGTAGGCGACGTCGCCTTGGCGGGTTTGCCCTCTCAGTCACGCCTACGGCGCGCCAGCTCTCCCAGAGGGCGAGCCTTTGGGTTACGGTTGCTTTGGCAAAGATTGGGACGACGCTTCGGCGGGCAAGAACGTGCCCCTACTTATCAAAATAAAACCCATAGAATTTAAACACAAATAGCGTTAAAAAGGCTCGCCCTCTGGGAGAGCTGGCAGGCATAGCCTGACTGAGAGGGCAAACCCGCCAAAGCGTCGTAATTATTAAGTTTTTAATATAACTTAGTTTGTTTAATCTTCGTTAAAAAGGCTCGCCCTCTGGGAGAGGTGGCAGGCATAGAGGCATTGCCTCGTAGCCTGACTGAGAGGGCAAACCCGCCAAAGCGTCGTAATTATTAAGTTTTTAATATAACTTAGTTTGTTTAATCTTCGTTAAAAAGCCTTGCCCTCTGGGAGAGGTGGCAGGCATAGAGGCATTGCCTCGTAGCCTGACGGAGATGTTTATTTAATATTTAATATTTAATATTTTCAACTACTGATTCATATTATTTATTTGTTTTTTGCATTAAATATTGCTTGTGCTTTGTTCTTTTCTTGTTGAGCAGAGTTTAGAGCTTGCTCAAGCGTTTTAATTATTTGAGGAGTAGTTTTCTTGTTTTGTTGAGCTGATTTTAAAGCTTTTTGTGCTTTTTCTAAATTTCTTATTGTATAATCAAGGTGCTTTTTGGAATTTTCAAGAGCAAGTTTTTCTTGGATTTTGCGAGCTTCTTGGTTGGTTAATACTTTTGTAGGTTTTGTTTTTTTGATTTCGGGGCTTTTTTCTGGAATGTCTAAAACTGCTTTTGCATCTTTGGCAGCTTGTTCTTTTGTTTTTGGCTTAATTTTTTCTTTTGGAGCAACTTTGTTTTTTTTGTTTATTAAAAATCCTGTTGATGGTTTTTTTGGAGAGTAGTTAGTATTGCTAGAACTAGAATTAGAATTCAAAAATTCATCTTCTTCGGGTTTAGGCGTTGTTTTAATTGAAATATAGCCATTTTCAAAATACTTTATAGCGTTATCACCATTAAAATTGACATAGCTTAAAAACGCAGTTCCCGTAAACGGCTCTACTTTAGTCATATTTTGCGTTGAATAGCCTGGTTTAAGTTTAATATAATAAGAAAGCGTATCAGGTGTTTCGATTGGAGCAAAAATATCAATATACCATGTTATTTTATTGTCTTTAATAATATATGGAGTTATTGGAGCAAAATCAGGGTTTGTATAAGTGGTTGAAACAAGAGGATCATTTCCAAATTGATATATATCGGCTATATCGGCAGGGAAAATTTGCGCAACGCCACCGGTTGCTCCGCTTTTAATATCATCAGCGATTCTTTTAAAGTAATCAACCATTTTTTGCTCTACATTTGGAGTTGTTCCAGTAAAGTTAATGGTTGTACTATTTGTTTTGCTTAAATAATTTGCGTTTGGAATATCTTTGGGAAGAGACCCCATTAGTGTTAAAAACTCTTCGGGGGTAAGTCCGAGAGAGTTATAATACTCCGGATTGCCCCAAAATGGATCGGCAGGCTGATAATCTGGGTCAACGCCTGATTCGTTAAATAAATAATCCGTAAAATTTTGCGTAGTTATATTATATTTAGTTTGTGCCCAATCTTTAACGTCGATTAAGCGGCTTCCGTTGGTTGCTAAAGTGGATGAACCATCCGAAACATCCATTCCAGCGGCGTAAATTATAATATTTTCTTGTTTGGCGGCGTAGTTTTGCATTATTACTTCGTGGGGAGTAAAATCATGGATTGGATCGTTAACATAAGAAAAAGTTGCTAAATCTACTACTGATTCTATAAAACTAGGCTGATAAGGCACTGTAATATTATTGTCAAAATTATTGTCAAAATAATCTTGGCTCATTCCCTGGGGAATACCATCTGTGAGCAAGATAATATATTTTTTGCGGTCGGCCGCGCTTGTGCTAAGAACACGCCTTGCTTCTGCAAAAGCATCTGCCAGAGTGGTCTGCGAAGAAAAATGTTGAGGTTGTAGACCATCAATAAGTTCTTTAAAATCCGTTGCTTGAGCAGGTGTATAAGTCGTAAGAGCTTTAAGCGTTTTAAAGCCAAAATCATAGCCCCATGCACCAATAGGGTTATTTTTTGTTGGATAAGTTCCTGCGCCAACAACGCCAGAAGTGCTAGGATATGTCATTGGCGCTAAATTTGAAGGGTTCCAGTTAAACGCAGTGAGATTAATTTTATATTGTTGACTGGAAAACCCGCCGTTCCAAAGCGTTTCGACTAATTTGTTTATTGCTTTTTTTGCGGCTGGTATTCGATAGCTATACGCTGGGGATGTCATTGAACTTGAAGTATCAAGAAGAACGACTATATCCGCTGGGTTTGCTTGCCCTTGACCACCGACGGTAAGGTCAATTTTCCAAACGTTTTCTAGCGAAGTGGTGGTTGCACGTTTTGTGACTTCCACATAACCGGCACTGCCTTTTGGAACGTTTCCAGATGCAATAGGGCGATTGCTTGAAGCCGAAGCGATTGGGGATAAGTTTTGCAAAACTAATAAAGATAATAATGCGGAGGCAAGAAAAAGTGATAGGAAAATCGTTGTTTTCTTTTTTGCTATAATCTTTGGAATCATGTTTCTCTCCTAAAAATAATTTAATAATTTAAAATTTAAAAATTATGTAATAAAATGTATTTTAAGCTATATTATAACATAGCTTGTTTTAAATTTAGTTGATTTATAATTAAAATTAAATAAAATATTAGAATCTATTAATTATTAATTTTTAAAAAATAAGTAATTTAAAATATTTGTATAATTATTAACAAATAAAAAACATTATGCATAAAATTAATTTTATGTATAAATTGCTCTGATTTTAGTGTATAATTTATTATTAAGTAAAATATTGGTAAGTTATTATAAGTTATTAAATAAATTAAAAATATTAATTTTTGGAGGTGTTTTTATGCAAATTAAATCAAATAAAAAAAATAAAATAAATAAAATAAATAAAATAAAGAAAACTTTGATTACATCAATTTTTCTAGCATTTGTATTAATTATTACGTTTATTTTATCTGCACACGAAGAAACAAAAACTGTTCAAGCCGTCGACACTCGTCCAATTGCATCCAATAACAAACCGCTTGGCGATCCTGGGTATTTGTACCTTGGGAAAACTGCGACGACTACGTCTCTTGAAAACGTTTGGAAAATTGAACTCTTTGTCGGTGGCCCAAACCCTCCCCCTGTTTATGTGGATATTATGACGCTGTTTGATACTTCGAATAGTATGAATTATTTTCCAGGATATTTGCCACTAAGCTCAACAGATAGCTATTCGATTCGTGGGGCATTTGTCGACACTACTAGAATATATATTGCCAAGCAAGCCGCTCTAACGCTTGTTAACACAATTTGGAACGATACAAATCCAAATGCATTAAAAAACAAAAATAGATTATATAGAATTGGCATTGGTGCTTTTAGAACGACTCTTTTTCAAAGCTGGGTTCCATCGCAAAGAGATTTTTTTAATATTATGTCTACTAACGACACATGGGATTTGGGCACAGGTCCGCTAAATATAACACCAAATTCAGATCCACAAGATATAACATATGATACTAAAGCAGGTGCGCATTTTAATATAAATAATTACTTAATATCTGGATTGCCATTGACAAATAACAACGGTTCTAATCAAGCAATACAGAGCCAAGCGGGCGATACATCCGGTTTAAGCAATGTAAGTTTCAAGCCAGATATAATTCATAACATAGAAATGCTTTACGCAAACGGAGACGCAACCCCAACGCATATTGCATTAAGCGAAGGAACAAAATTACTTCAAGCGGCTCCAAATCCAATCAGTGCTCCAGACGCTCTTGAAGGAGCAAAACACAAAAAAGCAATTGTGCTAATTACAGACGGTAAGCCCTATTATGATAAATTTGGAGCAAACTCGGCGCATTTAGATTTTCAAAGTAATAATTTGAATTTGTTTAATAATACGCCTTACACTCCCGTAGAATATAATACTGAAACTGCGATAACTTCGACTTCGCCAGCTTCTAACGGCGTTTCACCAGCTGGGTTTTTGGATAATACGGGGACGGGTATGCTTTCGACTGATAGATATTTAAGCACTGCCACCATTGCGAGATTAGTTAAGCAAAACCCAGATATTTCGATATATACGGTCGGAATTAATCTTGATACAAACGCTCAAAATATTATGAAATACGTTGCCACAGATGATCCAGACCCTTCAAGATATTATTTTAATGCAACTTCTTCAGGCGCAACTCTTCACGCTGAACTTCAAGCCCATTTTAAGAAAATTGCTGAAGAATTAAAAATAAACGCTGGCGGAACGGCCTTTGTCTACGATACTATTGGCGATGAGTTTGAACTTTATTATTGGGAAAACCAAAGCCAAAGTGCGGTTGCAAGTTATCCATATTTTTCTCGAGAAGATTCGAGTTTTGTTCCACCATCAATAGATCAAGTTGTTTATAGCAATGGAAAATTCACTTGGCGCATTGATAAGTTTGCTCCGATTGCAGAGCCCGATACCCTCACTTATTATATTAAGCTTAGACCAGGATATAGCTCGAAAACAGACGTAAAAACGTACGCCACTAACGGTTATGCATACATAGATTATATCAATGTTGACAGTGTCAAGGCAGTTAAGTTTTTTCCTCATCCGTTTGTAACCCCAGAACTTGAAAAAGAAAAAGAAAAACAAGAATCAGCTCAAGGCGATGATTTCGATGTTGTTAATTATGCGCCAACAGTACCATATCATGGTTGGAAAAGAAGTAGTTTTTCAAACGGAGTAGGTGCAAAAGAACCAGAGCGAAGAATAACAAAAGAAGAAGCTGCGAAAATAGCAGAAACCAAAAAACTAGAAGAAGCTAAAAAACTAGAAGAAGCTAAAAAACTAGAAGAAGCTAAAAAACTAGAAGAAGCTAAAAAACTAGAGCAAGCTAAAAAAAATCCTGAAATTATAGTTAAACAAAGCACTGTTAATGACTATATTAGTGATAAAAAAATCAAATAAAAACCAGCATTAAAATTTGAACTGACCCAATAAAATCAGGCAAAAATTTATTATGCATTAATTTGGATTGGATTCTGTAATTTACAGGATTCAGTCCTTTTTTTGCCTATTAAAAAACAAACAGTCCCGAAAAAACTGCGAAAAGCAAACATTATCTTGATTTCTTGAATTAAATATATATTGAATTTTAATAAAAATTAAAGCAATTTTAAAAACAGAGTATAAATTTGAATTAATGTCAAATAATAATAAAGACAAAAAAGCATTAACCAGATCACAAAACTAAACAAATAAAACTTAAACAAAAATATTTAGGAGACAAAAGTTATGAAAGCAACGGGAATTGTTCGAAGAATCGATGAGTTAGGTCGAGTGGTTATTCCAAAGGAAATTCGACGTACTTTAAGAATACGCGAAGGAGATCCTCTTGAAATTTTTACAGATCGAGACGGCGAAGTTATTTTAAAAAAATATTCGCCA
The DNA here is from genome assembly GCF_061612785.1 of Hesperophylax consimilis. Lineage (NCBI taxonomy): Eukaryota > Metazoa > Arthropoda > Insecta > Trichoptera > Limnephilidae > Hesperophylax > Hesperophylax consimilis. Next base: position 58,571 of record NW_028301349.1, on the reverse strand, counting down.
ATTGGTGAGCTTTCTGATTTTGCAAAAGAATTTACAGAGTCTTTAACACAAGCGCTTGGTCATATTGCGGTTATCGCGGATAAAGATACTATTATCGCAGTTTCTGGAGCGCAAAAAAAAGAACTTCTCAATAAAGCAATTTCAGTCGATCTCGAAGAAATAATGAAAAAACGTGAAAAAATTGTTGCCAATAAATCTGATAACGAAAAATTATATACTATGACAGCCGACGAAGAAAGCCCAATATATACATCGCAAACAATTGTTCCGATTTACGCTGAAGGCGATACAATTGGCGTTGTGCTTTTGCTTTCAAAAGAAGAAAAAGCAAAAATGGGAGTCACAGAACTTAAAGTCGCCGAAACGGCTGCGAGTTTTGTGGGCAAACAAATGGAACAATAATTAATCAAGATTAAACAAAATTAAACTCAAAAATTTTATTTTAAGCTATATTTTTTAATATAGCTTTTTTTGATTTAATTTAAATTTAATTTAGACTTAGTTTAGACTTGAAATATACATGGTTTATTTTAGAAAATATTGGTATAATAAAAAATAATTAAATAAATTAAAAAAAATAATAAAAATAAAATCTAGATTAGTAATAATTAATAATTTAAAAATTAAGACTATGTTTTGTAGGAGGATTAGAATTTACAATGAACAAAAAAAATATGATTAGCGGCGTGGCATTAATTGGAGTTGCTTGGATTATCGCTAGAATTATCGGAGCAGTTTGTCGCATTATTCTTGCACCAAAAATCGGGGCGCAAGAATTGGCATTTTTCCAAGTTGCATATCCAATATATTTTGCAATATTAATTTTATCAGTTATTGCTATTCCAAGCGCTATTTCACGCGCAGTATCTTCAAAAATGGCAACAAGAGATTTTAAAACAGCCCATCTTATATTTAAAAACTCTCTTGTATCTTTTGCTATAATTGGCGTTGTTTTGGCCGTCGCCGGTTGGGTATTTTCGGGTTCTATTTCTAAGTTGATTCAAATTGAAGGTGCAAAGCAAAGTTTGCAATTTATTTCGCTTGCATGGATGGTATCTTTGGTTGCCTCAGTTTTTCGTGGGTATTTTCAAGGGCTTAAACTATATGTGATTTCGGCAGGAAGCCAAGTGCTAACCCAGGTTTTAAAGTTTATTGCAACGCTGATTTTTGTTATTGTTTTTTCTGGAAACCAAAAAGCAAGCTTAGATGCGGGAACGGCGGTTAATATAGGGCTGGTTGGTTCAAGCTTTGCGATAGGTTTTGTGGTCGCTGAGCTAATTACGCTTGCGATGCTAATTTTTATTTATGTTTTGCAAAAAGAAAAAATTATACAACGCATAAAGTTAAATAACAATAATAATACAAAATATAATTATACAGAGTCGTTTAAAAGAATAGTTATGAATTCTATATATTCATCAGTAGGTCTTATTGGAATTTCAACCATAATGCTTATAGATAATATCTTCTTTGTTAATAAAACAATCGACTTTGGAATTACTGAAACAATGATGGCTTTTGGCTCATATCAGATCGGAGTTTTAATGCTGGCCGTTTTTCCGGCGCTATTGGTTCTTGGGCTAGCATTAATAGTTATACCAGCCATTTCAAAGGCAAGAATAAAAAATGATTACGAGAGCTTGCAAAAAGCATCTGGAGCATTGCTTAAAACATCAATTGCAATTGCTTTGCCTTGCTCTGTTGGCATTTTTCTTTTGGCAAGACCAATCGTTGCTTTGTTTTTTTCTGGCAACACGTTTTTTTCGGCAGAGCAAGTTGATATTACGGTTCAAATGCTTAAAATCATGAGCGTTGGTGTGTTGTTTTTGCCTATTTCTATTTGTTGCTCAAACATTTTGCAGGCGATGGGACGTTCTGTTATTACAGTTGCGACGTTCTTGCTTGCGCTTGTTTTTAAGATTGTGTCTTTATTAATTTTAACAGGAATTCCAGCGATTAATGTTCAAGGAATCGTTTTTAGTACAGTAATATTTTTTGTTACAACGGGTTTATTAAACGCAATGTATGTTATTAGATTATCTAAAATTAAGTTTGATTTTTTGAATTTTATATTAAAACCAATTATAGCGGCTGGAACAATGGGCTTAGTAGTATATTTTGCTTATGAAAAATTGTTAGTAAATTTAATGGCAGAAAATCTAGCATGCGTAATTGCAATATTTATTGGCGCATTGCTATATTGCGCCGTTATAGCGGTTTTAACGATTTTTAAAAGTGATGAAATTGAATTTATACCTGGCATTTCAGCCTTTGCAAATTCAATGACAAGCAAAAATAATTAAATTAAAAACAAATTATAATTAGGAGTTAAAATGCTTAGTATTATCGCAACGGGAGTTTTTGAACGCCATTTGACATGCAACGCTCTTGAGCTTTTAAAAAACAAAAAACATAAAATATATTTGCAAACAAAAAACATGTATTTATCCAAAATATTAGATTCTCTGGATATTAAGTTTTTTGATTTTGATGATGCATATAATTCAGCAGAAGATTTTGATGAATTAAATTTAGAAATTGCTAAAAATATATTAGAATCTGAACAAGATGTTATTTTTGCAATATCTGGAGATATTGCAAACCAAGATGTGTTTAAGAAAATATTTGAATATAATAATATAAATAAAATCACTCAAATAAAACTATATAATTCAACAAGTTTTGCAAAAACATGCCTAGATTCAATAAAACAAAATAACTTTGAAGATTTTTCTAAACTTGATTATAATTTTGAAGATTTTTTTGCATCTGACTTTGAAAAAAACAATAATATAATAATAAATACAAACAAAACCACTATAATTTCGGAGTTAGATAATAAAATTATTGCAGGAATTTCAAAAATAGAGTTGCTTGAATATTTTAATTCAGAACATCAAATATTTTTTTGCAATATAAATAATAATCAAGAATATTCTGGATTAAAAATAAAGCTAGAAGAGCTTGATAGGCAAGATAAAGAAAAATACTTACACTCGACAGTTATAATTATTCCGCAAATTGAATTAACGCAAAAAAATAGATTTGGCGTTGATGATTTGCAAGAAATTATGAAAATTCTTAGAGCGAAAAATGGTTGTAAATGGGACGCTGAGCAAACTCATATTTCCATTAAAAATAACATAATAGAAGAAGCTTACGAAGCGCTTGAAGCAATAGAAATGCAAGATGATAACATGCTTATTGAAGAGCTCGGCGATGTTTTGATGCAAGTCGTCTTTCATGCATGCATTGCCTTTGATCAAAAAAGATTTAATATTCGAGACGTTGCAACTGGGGTTTGCGAAAAGTTAATATATCGCCACCCACATGTTTTTAAAAACAATAAAAATCCAACTAGCTTTGGCTTAGATACAAATAATATAGATTCAAAAAAAATACTGGAAAATTGGGATGTTCTAAAGCAAAAAGAAAAAAATCAAAACACAATAACACAAACACTTGAATCTGTTCCGAAAACTTTTCCTGCCCTGATGAAAGCGCAAAAAGTTCAAAAGCGTGCCGCAAAATGTGGGTTTGATTGGAAAACTCCAATACTTGCATTAGAAAAAGTAGTTGAAGAAACTCAAGAAACGCTTGAAGAATTAAACAAATTAAACAATAATATTAACAAAGATTCAGTTTATTTAACATCAAATCCTACAAAAAACTATGAACAATCTATAAATAAATTGCAAGAAGAACTCGGAGATTTGATGTTTTCCGTAGTAAATGTCGTCAGATTAAGCAACTTTGAAGCAGAAGAAACTTTGAATTTAGCAACTGCTAAATTTGTAAAAAGATTCCAAAAAATGGAGAAATATGCCCAAGATAAAGGCGTATCGCTATTTCAGTCGACTATTGACGAATTGAATTTAATTTGGGATAAGATTAAGAAAATATAATAACAAATTAATGAATAAACTAAAAATTGTCAAAATATTTTTTATTAAAAGCTTGTACAAATACCCAAACACTGCTAAAATAGTGAAACGGCAGATTATTACCCCAAAACACTAATGTAAAATTATTATGTAACTAAACAAAACAAAACTGCCCAATTATTAGGAGGATTTACCGATGAACAAAAATGAATTAATAACTGCGATCGCTGAAAAAAGTGAACTATCTAAAAAAGATGCTGAAAAAGCAATAAACGCATTTGTGGCTTCTGTTCAAGAATCATTGACACAAGGGGAAAAAGTTCAACTTGTTGGATTTGGAACATTCGAAGTTAAAGATCGCCCAGCTCGCAAAGGACATAATCCTATGACTGGCGCTGAAATCGACATTAAAGCTTCAAAAGCACCAACATTTAAAGCAGGAAAAGCATTAAAAGAAGCACTTAATTAATTTATATTAATTATAAAATAAAATAAAGTCATCTCGAATTTTACTATAATATTTTTATTTATAGATTTATAAGTTTAGAGGGCTTTATTTTTTTGTGTAATTTAGCTATAATTAAATAAAACTAAAATTTATAACTATAACTTGGAGATTTAAAATTATGAGAATAGATAAATATTTAAAAACATCAAGAATTATTAAGCGCAGAAGCGTTGCAAGCGATGCTTGCTCAGCTGGAAAAGTGCTTATAAATAATAAAGTCGCAAAGCCTTCTTCCGAAATTCTTGAAGGCGATACTATTGAAATTACTTTTGGTGAAAAAAAAATACGTGTAAAAGTTGAAATCGCAAAAGAACATGCGACAAAAGAACAAGCAGATCTTATGTATAGTGTTATACAAGACTAAAGCTGGGTCTGTAGGGGGTGCGATTGCGTGGCAAAGTTAGCGCAACGCTTCGGCGGTCGGGCGTGCCCTCGTAGCCTGACTGAGAGGGCACACCCGCCAAAGCGTGGGAGAGCCTTTGGGTTACGATTGCGTGGCAAAGCAAACACGATGTTAGCGAGTTAAGTTTTTTAAAATAATATATTTGGAGAAAAAAATGCAAGTTTCTGCAATTTTGCTTGGCGCAGGAAGTTCATCAAGAATGGGCGGGTTAAACAAAATTCTTTGCGAAATTTCTAGCAAAAGCGTTCTTCAACGCTCACTCGAGACGCTTTCAAGCGTTTCTGAAATTTCAAAAATAATTATTGTGGTTTCCACCACTACCAGAACACACGCTGAGAATCTGATTAAAACGCTTAAATTGCCCCAAGAGTGCAAAATTATACTTGGTGGAGATTCTCGTGCGCATTCTGTGCTAAACGGGCTTAAAACGCTGAATTTGGCTTGTAATAATACAAACACAAAAAATAATAAAAATATAGTAATAATTCACGATGGAGCTAGATGCTTAGTGACAAAACAAATAATACTAAATTCGATAATAAGCGCAAAAAAATACGGGTCTGGTATCGCTGGAGTTCCCGCAAAAGATAGTTTGAAAAATATTAATATAAATAACACTAAAAATATTAGAATTAATAAAATTAATAAAAATATAGATAGAGAAAGCACTTGGATTGCCCAAACACCTCAAACTTTTAATTTTGATTTAATATATAATGCTTATTTAAGCTTGTTTAATAAAGTTAATTTAGAATTAACAAATAATATAATTAAGATAACAGATGATGATTCAGTAGTGCAAGAATTCGGAGAAAAACTAAATTTTAGCGGCACTTATATTTCAGAGTCAGATTATATAAATATTAAAATTACTACACCTGAAGATATTTTGTTTGCCGAAAATATAATTAATAATAAAAATAAAATAAATAATAAAATAAATAATAATTTTAATTTTAGAATTGGCTTCGGCGAAGACACTCATAAATTAATCGCTGGGCGCAAGCTAATAATCGGCGGAATTAATATTCCCAACGAGTTTGGTTTGCTTGGGCACTCAGATGCCGATGTGCTAGTCCATGCACTTTGTGATGCGCTTCTTGGTGCGCTTGCTTTGGGGGATATTGGGATGCATTTTCCAGACACTGATAATAAATATTTGAATATTAATAGCATGGTATTGCTTGATCAAGTCTCAAAGCTTGTTCACGAAAATAAATATTTTATATCTAATATTGACGCAACTATTTCGGCAGAAAAACCAAAACTTGCGCCATATATTCTAGAAATTAAAAATAATATTGCCAAAGTTCTTGGAATTAATATTGATCAAGTTTCAATAAAAGCCACGACCACCGAAAAGCTCGGGTTTGTGGGGCGATGCGAGGGGATTAGCGCACGATGCGTTGTTTGCGTTAATAAAATTTAATTTACTTAATAATTATAAATAAAAAAATTAATCTAAATAAATCTTGAAAATATGCTATAATATTACAAAAGAGAGTTATTATATATTTTTAGTTATTATTTATTTTAAACTTTAAACTAAGGGGGGAATTATGTCATTTGAATCAAGACTCAAAAAGTCTATTAAAAAAAGAAAAGGCAAAAGATCTCGGCGTGGGCGCAGCCTGATGTCCACAAACGCAGGACCTTTCGTTGTTATTGGCGCAATTGTATTGGGAGTTATTTTAGCAATTTTTTTAATATTTAAATTCGCAGTTCCAAAAGTTTTTGCGATCGCTGGTTGGAAACTTCCAGGCAAAAAAAACCAGGTTCAAGAAGCTTTGCCCGTTCCTTCAATCACCCCTCATCCGCTTGAAAGCGTCGATCTTGCAAAATTACAAAAAGAGATTCACCCCAACGGTACAGATACCGAATCTTTTCGTGAGATGAAATACGTTTCTGATCCCGTTATGTTTGGCGATACCGTTTTGCTAACAGGTGGAATAGACGAAGCTGGTGGCCCGAAAAACAAAAAAATATATAAATACAATACTTTAGATACTATTTACACGCCGCTTAATAATATCTCGTTGGTTAACGATGATTTTTTTCTTCCGCAAATTAACGATAAATTTATCGTTTGGCTTGATCATAAGAGAAAGGGCGGCGGCTTAATCAAAGCGCAAAATTTAGAAACTAAAAATATATTTATTGTTAAAGAATATTACGTTGGCAAACCAAATGTTAAACTTCAAGATAATTTTATCGTTTGGACAGAACGAACAGGTTCACAAATGGACAAAGTGTTTTTATTTGATTTAAAAACGTTAGAATCTACTACGTTAGATACGCTCGAAAACTCACCTTTTGGAACAAGCGATGCTTGGGTTGATGAATTTGACGTTGTTTGGGCAAACTATGATAAAAGCCAAAGTTCCGAAAATAAAGATAAAATAATCGGCTCAATTCACTCAGTGCGCCTTGATGGAATGGGCGGAGAAGTCGATGAATATATCACAAACACTTATGTTTACAACCCGATGAGCAACGGCGATGTCAGAATTTGGATAGATACAAATAATAGCGCTGATGCTACGCTTTACATGAGCCAAAAACGTAATCCGCCCGTCGAAATCGCCAAAAACGTTACGGGTTATGGAATCGGTAGCAACTTTATTGCATATTGTACCCAAGAAAAAATACACGTTTATCTTCTGGGCGAGAAAAAACTCGCAAGAGTAATTTCACCAGAAGGAGAAAAATGTATGTTTATCGGCGTTTCTCAAGATACCATTTTTTGGTATGAACGTGGGCTTTCCGATCGCGATATTCTAAAATACGCAGATATGAAAAGTGGCTTGGAAAATACTTCAACGCCTGTAAGTTCGGCGATGCCTGAGTAAAAAGATATTATAACAAGCACAATGCTTATATACTTTATGCTTTGCTTAATAACCTGGATTTATATTATTAAATGAACGACGCTTCGGCGGTTTAGCCATCTCAGTCAGGCTACGAGGCAACGCCTCTATGCCTGCCAGCTCTCCCAGAGGGCGAGCCTTTGGGTACGTTGCTTCGGCAAATAATTAAATAAGTTTTGCAAACAAAACGACTTAATTTGTTTAGTATCCGATAAAAAGCCTCCCCGTATGGGAGAGGTGGCAGCCATAGGCTAACGGAGAGGGGCGGATTCGCAAAATCTAACTACTGATTTACATAAAATAATAAATTAAAATACAAATAAAATTATGATATAATTAGCTTATTAAAATTATTAAGAGAGAAAAAACTTGGCAAAACCAAAAGTTATTTATATTTGCACTTCGTGTGCCTACGAGTCCAGCAAGTGGATTGGAAAATGCCCAGAATGCGAAAGCTGGAACACTTTTTCCGAAGAAGTTTCGTTGCCAAAAGCCAAAACAAATAGCATAATCAGCTTTGCGCCCACCGTTGCGATGCGCCTTGATGACGTTGACATTACGAGTTGCAAGCGCAAAAAAACTGGTAGCACGGAGTTTGATAGGGTGCTCGGCGGTGGTCTTGTTGAAGGGTCGGCGGTGCTTATCGGCGGAGATCCTGGCATTGGGAAATCTACGTTATTATTGCAAACTTGTGGAGAAATTTCGAAAACCTCAACTGTGCTTTATGTTTCGGGCGAAGAGTCCGTTACGCAAATTAAAATGCGAGCAGATAGGCTTAAATTAGAATACAAAAACATGTTTTTATTTTGCGAAACAGATTTAGATGGGATAGAAGCGCAGATTAAAAAGCTTAATCCACGAGTGATTATTATAGACTCGATCCAAACCATGATGAGACAAGGGCTCGGAAACGCCCAAGGTAGCGTTACGCAAGTTCGTGAGGCGACGATGTCACTCACAAATATTGCGAAAAAAATGGGCGCAAGCATTTTTATAGTCGGGCATGTTACCAAAGTTGGTTCAATCGCTGGGCCGATGGTGCTTGAACATATCGTTGACACGGTGCTATTTTTCGAAGGTGATCGTTATGATAATATTAGAATTTTGCGCACTGTGAAAAATCGATTTGGTTCGACAAACGAAATCGCCGTTTTTGAAATGGCTGAAATTGGATTGCGAGAAGTCACTAATCCATCAGAATTGTTTTTATCCACAAGAAAAAGCTCTGTGCCTGGTTGCGCCGTTCTTTGCACGATGGAGGGCAGCCGTCCGCTCGTTGCAGAAGTTCAAGCGTTGGTTTGCAAAACCGCTTTTGGCACACCTCGAAGAATGGCGACGGGCGTTGACTATAACAGAATGATTTTTCTTGCGGCTGTTTTTGAAAAAAAGCTTGGTGCAAAATTGTTCGATCAAGACGTTTTTGTTAACGTCGTCGGTGGACTCAAAATTGATGAACGAGCCGTTGATATCGCAGTGCTGGCGGCGATTGCATCTTCGCTTCATGACAAACCGCTTGGAAATAATACCGTTGCAATCGGCGAAGTTGGGCTTACGGGCGAAGTGAGATCTGTGAATAATATCGCTAAAAGAGTGTCAGAATGTGCGAAACTTGGATTCACAAAAATCATTATGCCAAAGGCTAACTTAAAAAATATTAATATTACTGGTGTGAATATTATCGGAGTTGAAACCGTTAAAGAAGCGCTTGATGCGTTGTTGAATTAAAAACCCCTTCGGCGTCCCGCTCGCTCGTTCCTCACGGAGAGGTTAGCCTTACCAAAGCAAAACATAGCCAACGGGCTTGGAAAACAATTAGATATTAAGTTTATATAAAAATAAATATATAACAAAATAAGCAATATATTAAATATACTGCTTATTTTTATAATTATTGACTACTAATTTTTTATTAATTTTTATTTATTATTAATTTATTAAATATTTAAAATTAATTAACGAGTAAGAGTTAGTTTTGTTTTATTGACAGAAAAAACAGCTTTGCATTTTAGGGCTTTCGTTGCGTAGCTCGCAGGAACATACAAAACGCCATTTTTAAGTTGTGGAGCAACTTCAAGTTTAACAAGTTTATTGTCAACTGGATAGCTGTTTTTGTTCCAGAAAATCGTTGTGTTGATTTTCTTTGCGCTGAAAGTTGATGATTTAGTTGCATTGCTTGTTGAATAAGTATAGCCAAGTGCCATAACAGTTGAACGCAATGGAATCATCAAAACTTTATTGCTATAGTATGGAGCGTATGCGCTAGTTTTTCCGTTGATAACTAGTGACATTTTTGAAGTTACGGCTGGTGGAGTTGCGATTTTTTTTGTTGAAACGTTTACACGTCCGTCATCTTTAATCGTTACTTTCATGCCAAGCGCACGTTCAACAAATTGCCATGGAACATAAGTTGTTGAATTTACAATTACTGGAGCAAAGTCAAGTTTTTGTGAAACTCCGCCGATTCTATATGCGTTTTTGCCAATTTCAAGAACATGATAAACGCCATTAAGGTTAATGTCTACAAGTCCTGAGTTATAGTTATATTTTCCGCCAGCGTTTTCAACAAGAACACGAAGTGGAAGCATTAGTGTGCTTTTTTTGTAAAAAGGCTTTTGTGAAACTCTAATTGTGTTGATAAATAGCGTTGATGCGCTTGATAAAACTGGGTTTTCAACTTCTGGTGTTGGTGTTGGTGTTGGGCAGATGATCAAGTTTGAATCAACGTCTGTCAAATCTTCAAGTTGAGGATTAAATTCTGCGTATGTTTCTTGTGCGTCGAAATCAAAGCTTGAAGCATCAACTTGAGCGGCGAAAGCAGGAACAAAACTAGTTGCCATAGCGGCGCAAAGTGCAAGTGAACCGATTTTTGCGATGAGTGCTTTTTTAGACATGTGTATTCTCCTAAATATATATATATTATTTGTTTGGTCAGAGCATAGTTTTTGTTTTCTGCTCTTCTAAATATATATGACTGAGATTATACATGTTTAGTTCCATCCAATATTTGGGAATATAAAATTTTAGTATTAATTTATTAAAATACTTAACTAGTTATATATGCTTATAATTAAAATATAAAAAAATTAGCAATAAATATAATTATTTGTTAAAATTACTTGACTTGCAAAGTAAAACAAAATAATATTAAGTTAAGTGACTAATAAGTTTATTAGGAGAAAAATTTGGATTATCAATTATATAACGCTTATCTTCTTAGAAAGTACAAAAAACATGCAAAAGTTTGCGAAACGACGACTGAAGATTTTATTAGTTTTTTAAGAGATAAATTTAACATTAAAGAAAAAAATATTTCAGAATTGTCTAAAGACGAAGTAGAAAGAATAAAGTATACTTTCTTGCATTCGTTCAATAATATGAAAGCGCAGGTTAATTTAAGAGATTTTGAATTAATTGCCTTTTTAGTTATCGAAGACGAAAAATCAAAATATATTTATGACCAGATGCGAAAGCAAGGGATTTTTAGAAGCGAAGAAGTATATATTGTTTTTGAGAAAAAAACAGCGTGTTTTTATACAAGCGCTATAGCATTGCTTCATGAATTGATTCTTGAAAAAGGTGTGAGTAAATTTGATTACGAAAACGAAACAATGGAATTTATGGAATATCTTAAGCATTTAGATATGATTTACCCAAGATAATTTTTAATTAAGTATAAAGTAGCACACGTAATAATAAATTTATGTGTGCTACTATAATTTTTAATTTGGAAGATATATATTTACAATAGGAGAATAATTTGGAAAAGCAAGAATATTTGGATTATTTGCTCACAGAATTCAAAAAAAATGCAAAAGTTTGCGAAAAAACTACCCAAGATCTTGTGGTTTTTTTAAAAAATAAGTTTAATATTAAAGAAAAAAACATGTCAGAATTTTCTCGAAGTGAGACAAGTAATTTTTATGGTAATTTTGCACAATCACCAATTGGCTTAAATTCTCCAGCTTATTCAGATGATTTTGAATTATCTGCTTTTACTATTATAGAAGATGAAAAATCAAAAGAGCTATATCATAATTTTAGATTTGATTCAGATTTAGAAACTAAAGATTTAGAAATATATGTAGTTTTTGAAAAAACACTATCATTTTTTTATTCAAACTCTCAAGCATTAAACTTTGAACTGATTCTTGAAAAAGGCGTTAGTAAGTTTGATTACGAGAACGAAACGTTTATATTGGTTGATTATCTTATGCATTTAGATGCTCTAACGCAATTGGACAAATAATTTAATAAAATATAAATTAAGCATACATAATTTTAATAAAACTATATATGCTTTTTGCTAATTATAAATTAATTAAATAAATTTATTTATAAACACAAATTCCAGCGGCGAGTTTATTAAGCTCATCAAAACCAAAATTAATTTTTTGCAACTCTTGCGCATAATAAAAATTATTGAGCATTGAATAAAGCCCGTTAATTCCCCACGCTTGATAAGAGCAAGAGCAAGTTTGCGCAACGCCCGCACAAAATGCATAATATTTTCGCAAAGCTGGCGAGCCAGTTTTCCCAAACACTGCCAAGCAATCTTCAAAACTCAAAGTTTCGAAGTTTCTCAAAATTATTTGGTTTTCCCAATGGATTAAATTTAGCGTTTCGGGCGTTGGGGCGCTTGCGTTTTGGTGATTATCTAGAATTCTAAAATTAATTAATTTTTGATTTATTATATAAATCTCTTGAGTTTTAACAAGATTAATCCACATGTTAAAATCTGGTAATTTATATAATCTTGGGTCAAACTTAGTTTTGTATATTTTTTTGTTTGCCAAAATACTGGGGTGGCATAAGCAATTGCCAGAATAAAAAAAATGCTTCAAAAATGCTTGTCGGCTTTTGTTTTGAATATTAAAAATATTATAGTTTTCATGGTTTAGTATAATTTGTGATTGGCTATTAATTATATTTACCCAAGAAAAACATGCGCTAATTTTATTATTATTTTTATTATTATTATTAATTATAAAATTATACTGGATTTCTAGTTTTTGGGGCAAAAATTCGTCATCTGAATTTATTATTGCAATGTATTTTCCACGTGCAATATTTAATAGCTTATTTAAAGCTATACAAGCACCGGAGTTATTTTTTTGCAAAAAAAGCTTGATTCTTGAATCTTCTGAACTTAATTTTTGCAATACATTTGGAGTATTATCTATTGAACCGTCGTCGATAATTAAAAACTCGAAATTATCAAAAGTTTGGTTTAGCACGCTGCGAACGGCTTGTTCAACAAACTGTTCGTGGTTATATGATGACATGATAACGCTAATTTTTGGCTTAATAAAAATCACCCCAAATAAATTAATCAAAATAATAATTATCTTTTTTGCGCAATAATAATATTTGCGATATCAATTGCGTTATCTTCCCCAAGCTCGCCATAAAAAGGCAAACACAAGCACTCTTGTGCGGCTTTTATAGCGTTTGGAAAATGATTATTAAAATGCTTTTCATAAAAGGGTTGCTTATTTAAGCAAGGTGAAAAATACGCTCGGCTTTCAATGCCTGCTTTTTCTAAAGCTTGCATAACAACTTCTCTGATTGCAAATTCTTTATCTATTTGAATGCAAAAATATTGCGCATTCGCAGAGGTATGTATTTTAATTCCCAAAATATTGCCAAGAACACTATGATACGCAACTGCGACTTTATATCTGTTTTTGCGCTCTTGCTTGATTAAGGGCAAAACACAAATCCCCATTGCACTATGAAGTTCGCTTAGTTTTGCGTTTGCTCCTTCTGAAATTATTTTGAAATCTTGCAATCCGAAATTGCGCCAAAGCCGTGCTTTGTTTGCAGAAGTTCCGCTCCGAGGGAATGCGACGCAACCCCCTTCAACGCTTTGAAATAGCTTTGTTGCATGGAAACTATATGCGCTCGCATCGCCAAATTTGCAAATTGGTTTTCCGTTAACCGTTAAATCAAAAGCGTGAGCGGAATCATAAATTATTTTTGTGTTTGTAGAATTTGAAAGTTGCTCAAAACCAACCACGTCGCAAGGTGTTCCAAAAACATGCACGGGCACGATTGCACAAGTTCGTGGACTAATCACCTCTTTTGCGCTCGCTGGGTTTAAGCACAAGGTTTGTGGGTCAATATCGGCGAAAACTGGCACAAGCCCCGCCATCTCAATGGCTTGGATGGTGGCGGCGAAAGTAAATGGAGTTGTTATAACTTCGCCACGAAGAGAAAAAGAGCGAAGAGCGGCCGTTAGCGCAAGCGTCCCGTTTGCTAAAAGAACGACAGGCGTTTCAAAACGTTCAGAAAGTAATTGTTCAAGCTCTTGATGCTTTTTACCAAAGTTAGTAAGCTCTGAATTTTCAAAACAATATTTAATGCTTTCAGAATAATTATCAAAGCTTGGCATCAAGGGCTTGATTAGTGGAATCTTGTATTTTTTTTGCATAATAATTTGACCTCGATATATTTTTAGCATAATTTATTTAGTTATTATTTTATTTTAGTAGGGGCAGACCTTGTGCCTGCCCGCCCCTCTCCGTCAGCCTATGGCTCATAGGGCGAGGCTTTTTATCAGATATTAAACAAACTATGTTATATTATTTTAAAAAACTTAATTTGATAACATCGTGCTTGCTTTGCCACGCAATCGTCCCCAAAGGCTCGCCCTCTGGGAGAGCTGGCAGCCCTTCAGGGCTGACTGAGAGGGCACGTGCTTGCTTTGCCACGCAATCGTAACCCAAAGGCTCGCCCTCTGGGAGAGCTGGCAGCCCTTCAGGGCTGACTGAGAGGGCACGTGCTTGCTTTGCCACGCAATCGTCCCCAAAGGCTCGCCCTCTGGGAGAGCTGGCAGCCTATGGCTGACTGAGAGGGTCGGGTTTTTAAAATTCTAATATATAGTAATTTTATTTTCCCAGTAGCTTAGAGAGTAAATTTTTGCTTCGGGCCTTCGTTGCATTCCAAATTGCACGGCGCAATGAATATAATCACAAAACTCAACTTCGCCAGATTGCATATCAACGGGGCAAGAGAGCACGCAAGCGATATTGTGCGAACCTTCTCCCAAATTAAGCTTGAAACGCCAGTCTATTTTTTTGTTTTCTCCAGATTTTAAACAAACTAGCTTTTGCTTTTCGACAATAGTATCAGAATAAATTATATCTACGCCTGCACTGCTTTGAATATGATAACCAGCGCAAAGTTCATGCAAATCTTTATTTACTTTAAAATGCATTCGCAAAATAACTTCTTGCCCAAATTCAAAACTTTCTAAATTATTTTGGTTTATATCAAGCAATTCTATTAATAAAAAATTTGCGTTATTATTACCAGATCTATTTTGCATAGCTTTTTTTTCAAAATCTAATAATTTATTAGTATCTAAATTATTATTTTTATTTTTATTATTAAGCTCTAAATTATTATTTTTATTATTATCTAAATCTAAATTATTATTTGTATTTATTTTTATACTAAAATATTTTTGAGCAACTTCGCTCGTTTCGCCAATTAATTCTTGTGAACCTGCGTTAATTAAGAGACATTTTTGACAGATAGATTTAACTGCGCTAATATCATGGCTAACAAAAACAAGTGTAGAACCGTTGTTAAGCAAATCTTTCATGCGCTTGATGCACTTTGATTGGAAAAATAAATCCCCAACGCTCAACGCTTCGTCAACAAGCAAAATATCAGGCTTTGAAACCGTTGCGCACGCAAACGCAAGCCTAACAAACATTCCGCTTGAATATAACTTCACGGGGAGAGATGCAAACTCCCCAATATCGGCAAAACAAAGCACTTCGTCAAGCATTTGATCAATATCTTTGGATTTTACGCCTGCCATTGCCAAAGCCATGCAAGCGTTTTCGATGCCTGTAAATTCAAGGTTAAACCCAGCGCCAAGCTCAAGAAGAGCGCTTAAAGAACCATTTGTTTTTAAAATCCCTGAACTCGGGGCGACGACTCCAGCTATAATTTTAAGTAATGTGGACTTGCCAGCGCCGTTAACGCCTAAAATTCCGAGTGTTTCGCCTTTTTTAAGCTCAAAATTAATATTTTTTAAAGCATAAAATTTATTATTATTATTTTGCTCTTGATTTTTAGAAAAAAGTGCATCTCGAAATTTTGCTATATTACTACTTTTTGTTAAATAGCTTTTTGAAATATCTTGGGCTGAAATTGAAATCATATTAATATTTAATCCAGTGCTAATATATTTTGATTTTATATAATACTAGTTTGCGCTAATTTATATTATTTATGCCTGATTACTAATTATCAAAATTAAATATAAATGCATACTTTATAATGACGTGAATTATTCTAATAATCTCACATACAAAAATTTGGAGAAATATATATGTCACTTTTATCATGCATATTAGTTATAATAGGCGTAAGTATAGATGGTTTGGTTGCCGGGGCAGCGGTTGGGATTGGAAAAACAAAAATTGGCACAAAAGAAATTTTTATAATTGCATTATGTACTTTTATAATGTGCATTGCGACAGCGTATCTTGGAAAACTTTCTGTTCAAATATTAAGTTTTAGTGTTATAAATATTATTGGCGCTTGTTTATTATTGTTTCTTGGAGTTTCGTATTTTATTCCAGAAAAAAAACAAAAGCAATATGAATTACAAAATAATAATAATAATATAAAAAAACAAAGCTTCAAGAATAGTATAATGCTTGGAATAGCAGTTGGCGCAGATGCTTCGGTTGCGGCTTTTGCACTTTCGTTTTATGATATATCTCCTTTGGTAATTGCTTTAGAAATGGCAGTTGCTCATGGTATATTTGTTTTTATTGCTAATTTTTTTGCAATTAAGTTATTAAGTAATAATACTAATAAAAATAAAAGCAAAAATAATATATATAAAAAAGTAGGCGGTTGCCTATTGGTTGCAATCGCTTTTTCAAGAGTAATTATATAAGCAAAAAATATTAATAAATAAAAAAATTAATAAATAAAAAAACTGGCAATTATTAATTAAAATAAAAGCCAGTTTTTGTTTATAATTAGTGTTAATATATTAGAAAAGTTGCTTTTGGAGAGCTTCTTGCAAGACTCTCGAAAAATTAATTCCAGATTTAATCGCGGCTTCGTCCATCCACGCTGGAATTGTGAGTGTTTTTTTGACAGCTCGATTGTCACGTAGTTTTTGCCATTGTGCCAAGTCTGCTTCAATAAGAGTAACAAAATCGCCACTTTCAACAATGATTTGCGTTGGGTTGCTTGGAACGGGGATTTTCAAATTATTGCTAAGCAGATAATCTAGCCATGAACAAAGCGCATTTCTTGCCATTTCAAGCGAGTTTGATAGGGAGTCGCCTTGAGAGTTGGTTCCAGGCAAATCAGGAAACCAAATTGCATATGTTTGATTTTCTGCTTGAGAAAATATGGCTGGATAAACATAATTCATGTTGAACACCTCAGTTTTATTATTTTAAGAATAAATACCAGCGTCTTTAAGAATTTTCTTTGCGGTTTTTTCATTAATTTCGCGGTGGTTTGGAACTTGAACTGGTGGGGAATTCTCTTTTTCATATATTGAGTGTCCATTATTTCGATTAAAAACATATCCAGCGGCTTCAAGTTTCTTAATTAAATCTCTATTTTTCAAAACAAACACACCTGATTTTTAAAATATAACTAATTATAACACGTGCTTAGTACGTGCGCAATATAAAAAAATAATATAAAATAAAAAAACTGGCAATTATTAATTAAAATAAAAGCCAGTTTTTGTTTATAATAAAATTATAATTATTAAATTATTTATTAAGATTAAGCAAGTGGTTTTGCTCTTAATAAAAGCAATTCAGATACTTTAATATTAAGCGTTTTTAGCATTTCTTGATTAAGAAACAAGTCGCTTTTTTGAACGGTTTGGATTGGAATATCGCTCGCTTTTGCTCCGTTTAAGATTTGCGCCGCTTGCTCTCCGCAAAGCACTCCGAGTTCGAAATATTCAACGCCTTCAGAAGCAACGCAACCGTTTTTCACTTGCTCAACTTCTGAACCAAAAACAGGTTTTCCAGCTTTTTCGGCTTTTGTGATAATAATTGACATCGCTGAAACGATAGTATTATCAGTCATGTTTTGAATGCAATCGACTTTTTGAAGAAGTGATTCGGTGGCTGCGCCAATTTCGCTTGCGTCGGTAACGCCTTCGGTGATTATTTCAAAGCCAAATTCGGCTGCGTGTGCTTTGTAATCTTGAATTTGCATTTCGGAGTTAATTTCGCTTGTTGAATGCAAGATTCCAATTGTTTTTGCTTCTGGCAAAATATCTCGAATAAGTTGCAATTGCTTTTGAACGGGCATTTTATCGCTAACACCTGTGATATTTCCGTTGGCTGTTCCATCTTCAAGCACTAGCCCTGCGCTAACTGGATCTGTAATTGCGTTGAAAACCAAGGGAATGTCTGTGTTTTTGATAATATTAGCAGCCCCTTGAGCGCTTGGCGTTGCGATTGCGCAAATTAAATCTACGTTTTCGGCAACGTATTTTTGTGCAATTGCGTTTGTATTTGCAATATCGCCTTGAGCATCCAGAGTGATGAATTTTACATTTTTGCCTTCTTCAAAACCGTTTTGTCGCAAACCTTCGATAAAACCTTCTCGACAATTATCCAGCGATGGATGGGGAGCGAATTGAGTAAGCCCAATTGTAAAGATTTTTTCTGAAGTTTGGGTTGCATCTGGAGAATTTGTTGGCGATTGTGTGACTGATTCAGTGGATTCTGGTGAATCAGTAGAAGTTTTTTGGTTTTTTGCACTGTCCGTCGTTGCGCAACCAATTGTGATAAATAGGCTTATGGCAACCAAGAACGCAATAATAGATTTTGAATTTTTCATAAAAAAATACCTCTTTTAAAATAAAATAAATTTGCTTTTAAACCAATTTAAATATTAATTAAGAAGTTTTAGTGTTTTAAATATAAATTAATATATTTTTTATTTCAAGTTAATTTCAACAATTTTCTAAATATATAAAAATAAAATAAATTATTTTATATTAATTGTCGCTCATCTCAACTCATCTATACTCTTCTCGTCTCAACTAATCTAAATATTACTATTTAAAAACTAAGTTAATACTAACATATATATATTAAAAGTCAAGTTAAACTTTTTGTTAGCAATTGATTCTTATATATTTAAAAACTATTCACATTTTGTTCAAAAAGATGTATACTAAAAATAGTAATTTAAACAACTCTGATTTATTTTATATATTCTTAAAAGTTCTAAAATACAAAAAAATAATAATATAATAATTAAATAATAAAAATAAATTAAGTGAGATTTGGACTATGCTTAAAGATTTGCTTACTCAAAAAACAATTGTTTTCGCAGATTCTGCAAAAGATTGGAAAGATGCTATCAATATCAGCGCGCAACCATTGATTGACGACGGTTCAATAACGCAAGAATACCCAAATGCGTGCATCGATAACGTAATTAAAAACGGCCCATATATAGTAATAACCAAAGACATTGCGCTTTCTCATGCGCAGTCAAAAACAGGCGTTATTAAAACAGGGCTTAGTTTATTGGTTTTGCAAGAACGAGTGCTAGTTTTAGACAAACCAGAAAGCCCAGCGAAAATAATTTTTACGCTCGCCGCCCCAGATGATAACTCACATCTTGAAGCTCTCGGAGAACTTACAAGAATATTACTAGATAAAAGCAAAAGAGAAAATTTAATAAACAGTTCAAATATTAATCAAGTGCTAGAAATTATAAATAATTAAATATTAAAAAAATTTATATAAAAAATAAAATAAAAAAATAAAAAATCAGGAGTAATATTATGAAAATAATGGCAGTATGCGGATCAGGGCTCGGAAGTAGCTTTATGCTCGAAATGAATATTAACGATGTTCTTAAAGAATTAAACGCACAAGACATTGAAGTCGAACACACTGATCTTTCGGGTGCGTTTCCAGGCGGCGCAGATTTTTTTATTGCGGGAAGAGATATTGCAATGGCAATGGATCATCTTGAAAATGTTATTGTCTTAAACGATATTTTAGACAAAGATGAATTGCAAGAAAAAATTGCAAAAGCGATAGAAGATTTTAAAACTAGATAAGCGACCCTACTTGGGTACGATTGCTTGGCAAAGCGAGCCCGTGCCCTCTCCGTCAGCCTATGGCTGACACCTCTCCCATAGGGCGAGGCTTTTTATCGGATCTTAAACAAACTAAGTTATATTATTTTAAAAGCTTAGTTTGTTTAAGATTGTGCTCGCTTTGCCACGCAATCGTAACCCAAAGGCTCGCCCTATGGGAGAGCTGGCAACTCGTAGAGTTGACTGAGAGGGCACGTGCTCGCTTTGCCACGCAATCGTAACCACTCGCAACCAAGCGGGCGCACAATGTGCGCCCCTACAGGGCACGTAATTTTTTGCCACGCAATCGTAACTCAAAGGCTCTTGCTTTGGGAGAGCTGATTTTGAAGAATCTAACTTCGGATTCACATAAATAAATAATAAATAAATAAATAAATAATAAATAAATATTAGGAGTAAACTTATGGGAATTTTTCAGTTTATTCAAGGATTGCTCAGCGAGGCGTCAGTACTAATTGCACTTATAGCTTGTATCGGACTTATTCTTCAAAAAAAATCAGTTTCAGATGTACTCAAAGGCACTATTAAAACTTTTTTAGGATTTATTATTCTTGGCGCAGGCGCAGGCGTGGTCGTTGGATCGCTTACTCCATTTGGAGAAATGTTTCAATTCGCTTTTAAAACACAAGGCGTTGTTCCAAACAACGAGGCGATAATCGCTCTTGCTCTTCAAAAATATGGCGGATTAACCGCCCAAATTATGTTCTTTGGAATGATTGCAAACATGTTTATCGCTCGTTTTACAAGATTAAAATATATATTCTTGACAGGTCATCACACTTTATATATGGCTTGCATGATCGCAGTTATTCTTATGACTATTAACATGGGATCGGTTATGACGGTCGTAGTCGGTTCCGTTGCGCTTGGGTTAACAATGGTTATTTTCCCAGCGATGGGGCAATCCACAATGCGCATTCTTACCAAAAAAGATGAAGTCGCAATGGGGCATTTTAGCACAATTGGCTACGCTCTTTCGGCAAAAATTGGAAAGCTCGTTGGCAAAAATTCAAAATCAACTGAAGAAATTAACTTTCCAAGATCACTTGCGTTCTTGCGAGATAGCTCAGTTTCAATATCGATTACCATGACCGTGATTTATGTTATTTTGGCGATCGCGGCTGGTCCGAAATATATCGAAACCGAACTTAGCGGCGGAAAAAACTTCTTAGTTTATGCGCTAATTCAAGGCGTTACTTTCGCAGCCGGTGTTTATATTATTTTGCAAGGCGTTCGTCTTGTTCTTTCGGAAATTGTTCCAGCGTTCAGAGGAATCAGCCAAAAACTAATCCCAGGGGCAAGGCCAGCGCTAGATTGCCCAGTTGTTTATCCATACGCTCCAAACGGCGCACTAATTGGCTTTTTCTCAAGCTTTGTTGGTGGAATCGTTGGAATGGTTGCTTTGATTTTAACAAAAGGCGTTATTATTCTTCCGGGCGTTGTTCCTCACTTTTTCGTTGGAGCAACCGCGGGCGTTTTTGGCAACGCAACGGGTGGCGTTAAGGGTTGCGTTATTGGCTCGTTTATTAACGGTTTGTTGCTAACTTTTGCACCGCTAATTCTTATGCCTTTATTAGGAAATCTTGGCTTTGCAAACACCACGTTCTCTGATCTTGACTTTATTGCAACGGGATTTATTCTCGGAAAGTTTGGTCAACTCGGAACAATAGTGGTTTCAGTGCTTGTTTTTGGAGCGCTTGCGGGACTAATTATTTATAATTACGTTGCACCAAAAAAAAATAATAAAATAATAAAATAATAATAAATTAAAATATTTTTTAATAGACTTGCACTTGGCAAAAATATGTGTTATTATACTAGAGCACTTATATTTGGAGGTTGAAATTTTGAATTCAGCAGTTCTTTGGATAATAAATATTGTACTTGTAATTTGCTCAATAGCAATGATCGCAATTGTTTTAATGCAAGAAAGCAATAGTAGCGGCGGCTTAGGCGCGGCTCTTGGCGGCGGAAGTACAGATTCTTTTTATGGCAAAAACAAAACAAAAAACAAAAAGACAAGGCTTGAATCAGCGACAAAAGTTTTGGCTTGTGTTATCGGTGTTTTGTCAATTGCGACAGTACTACTATTAAGAATGTAAATATTTTAAATTTAAAGCGCGTTCTGATTATAGAGCGCGCTTTTTGTATGTAAGTTTAAAATATTAAATTATGCTAAAACTAATAAAATAATAAAAATTATATTTAATATACTAATTTCGGAGGAAATTAAAGTGGATACTAAAAAAACAAAAAATACAAATATTGTTCAAATGAACCCCGGTTTTATTACGGCCCCAAAAAGTTTAACTATAATTGAACAAAACAAAAAAAATAATATAAATAAAAGTAATATAAATAAAAATAATATAAATAAAAATAAAGAAGAAAAAATAATAAAAACACCACAAACAAAGGCATTGCCTAAAGAAATTAACCAAAGCTCTGCCGCAGCCGCTTCAAGAATAAAACGCAAAAGAAAACGTAACCCAGATCCTATTCAAAGCAAGAACGAAGTCCCTAAAAGCACTGGCATAAAAAAATCGCCACCAACTATACAAAAAAGAAAATTCGAAATCGATAATTCTAATTTGCCAAAAGATATGCCACCTGTAATGCCACTTGAACAATATGGCATTGATTTGAAAAGTAATTTAAATATTAATAAAAATATTAATATAGTTTCTGAACAAAGTATCGTGCCAAGAACATTGAAAAATAAAAATACTACGGTTAGACCAGAAGTATCAAAAGTTAATAATTTAAAAGTAAATATAATTAATCCAGAAGTATCAAAAATTAGTAATTTAAAAATAAATATTATTAAACCTGAAATATCAAAAATTAATAATTTAAAAATAATTACAAACACTAAAAAAGAAGTTGAAGAAAAAATTGATTTGATTTTGCATGAAAATGCATTCCCAATGCTACGAGAAGAACTTTGGGAACGCTTCGATTTGCCAAACGGCGAAACAAATGCAACGATTAATAATATGCTTAAAGCAGGACAACTTTATATCTCAA
Source organism: Hesperophylax consimilis (assembly GCF_061612785.1). Lineage (NCBI taxonomy): Eukaryota > Metazoa > Arthropoda > Insecta > Trichoptera > Limnephilidae > Hesperophylax > Hesperophylax consimilis. The sequence continues at coordinate 35,755 of NW_028301349.1, read as the reverse complement.
AAAAAATGCGCATTGCTTTGCCATCGCAAGTTGGTCACGTTGTTGGCAAACTTCAAACCACTTCACGTGGGTTTGGTTTTTTGCTTCCAGAAGACACTACTGAAGACGTTTTTCTTCCCGCCAATGCTCTCAGCGGCGCAATGAATGGCGATCGAGTAGTCGTTAAAACCGTTGCCAGCCATGGAACTTCTCGCGAAGGCTCGGTTATCGCTATTCTTGAACGTGCAAACACGAGCGTTGTCGGCTCTGTTGAAAAACTACCAGATGGAAGTTTTTATATTAACCCTGATAACGTGAGAATCGGCGCAAAAATTCGCATCGCAAAAGGAAAACTTGCGGGCGCAAAAGAAGGTCAAAAAGTTGTTGGAACAATAATATATTCCGAACAAAAGATTTTGGCGAAAATAACAGAAATTCTTGGCGACGCTGACGAAGTGGGAGTAGATGTTTTATCTATAGTAAAATCATATGGCTTCGCCGAAGTGTTTGACAAAACTGTTATTTCGGCCGCGAACTCTGTGCCAGACACCGTTCAAACTTCGGATATTGCTCTTCGTGAAGATTTGCGTGAAAAACAAATTGTTACGATTGATGGGCCAGATGCTAAAGATTTTGACGATGCGATTTCATGCGAAAATCTTAATAATGGTACGTTTTTATTAGGTGTGCATATCGCAGACGTTTCGCATTACGTTGAAGAAAATAAAATACTAGACAAAGAAGCATTTGAAAGATCAACGAGCGTTTACTTTGTCGATCGGGTTATTCCGATGTTGCCAGAAAAACTTAGCAACGGAATTTGTTCGCTTAATCCTCATGTTGACAGGCTTACGCTCTCTTGCCATATGCAAATTAATAGCTCTGGTCAAGTGATTAATCATAGAATTAGCGAAAGCGTGATTAATTCAAAGCATAGATTAATTTATGAAAACGTTACGGCCGCCCTTGAAGGCGATCCAGTTGAAGAAAAAAATCATCAAGAAATTATGCCTATGCTAAAAAACATGCAAGAACTGAGCAAAGTTTTGAATTCAAGGCGTGAAGTTCGTGGTAGCATTGACTTTGATTTTCCAGAAGCCAAAATTATTTTAGATGAAAAAGGGCATACTATCGCAGTGGAAACAAAGTTCGGCGGCTTGGCAAACAAAATGATTGAAGAGTTTATGCTAATTTGCAACGAAACAATAGCTCAACACATGGATGCGCTAAAATTACCGATGATTTATCGTGTTCATGAAACGCCTGATTCAGAAAAAATAGATAACTTGAAAAAATTCTTGGGCGGCTTTGGTCTTTTCTTAAAAGAAAACAAAGAGTTTGAAGTAACCCCTAAAGCCCTTCAAGTAGTGCTTAAACAAGCTCAAGATAAACCAGAAGAAAAATCAGTTTCAAAAATTATGCTAAGATCACTAAAAAAAGCACGCTATTGTGAAGATAATTTAGGGCATTTTGGGCTCGCAGCCGAATATTATTGCCATTTTACTTCCCCAATTCGTCGCTATCCTGATTTAATAGTGCATAGAATATTAAAGCAAGTTTTATCTGGCAAGCTCGACGAAAAAAAGGCAGAAGCTTTAAGAAAACAAATGCCAGAAATCGGAAAACATACAAGCCAAAAAGAACGCTCAGCGATGGAAGCAGAACGAGATGTTGACGATCTGAAAAAATGTGAGTTTATGGCAACTCGCATCGGTCAAGAATTAGACGGAACGGTTTCCGGCGTGACGGCTAACGGATTGTTTGTTGAATTGCAAGACACTTGCGAAGGGTTTTTGCATATCACTGCCCTAAAAGATGATTACTATATTTATCAAGACACTAAATATAGATTAATCGGAAGAAGCACTAGCAAGATTATTTGCCTCGGCGATCCAATTAAAATTAAAGTAGTTTCGGCAGATATTTCGGCAAGAAGAGTAGAATTCGCTCTTGCATAAATAATTTATAAAAAACTAGTAAAAATTATATAATCTATGCTATAATCAATGCATAGATTATATAATAATTAAATTTATAATTTAGTTTAGATTTAGTTTAGATTTAGTTTAGATTTAGTTTAGAGAGGAGAATTTTCACCGTGGCAAAGTCAAAAGGTATTAAATCTATCGCATATAATAGAAAAGCACGCCACGATTATTTTATCGAAAGCACAATTGAATGTGGCATTGAACTCGTTGGAACAGAAGTAAAATCACTTAGAGTTTCGGCTGCCAACATGCGGGATTCTTTTGCTAGAATAAAAAACGGTGAAGTTTTTGTCGTTGGTTTGCATATTAGCCCTTACGAAAAAGGCAATATCTATAACAAAGATTCTCTCAGAGAACGCAAATTATTATTGCACAAAGCCCAAATAATTAGATTAAACGAACAAGTAATGCGCGAGGGACTCTCGCTTGTTCCGATTTCTCTTTATTTTAAAGATGGTCGGGTTAAACTCGAACTCGCCGTTGCAAAAGGCAAAAAACTATACGATAAAAGACATACACTCGCCGAAAAAGATGTTAAACGTGATATTGATAGAGCTCAACGTGGCGAAAAACTTTAAAATACAAAAAACTTTTATTTTAATAAATTTGTGTTAAAATATAATATAAATTAAAAAATTAAAATAAATTCTTGGGGGCGTACTGGTTTCGACGGGGACAACAAAAATACGATAAGCGAGCCGCAGACCCGATCTGCGTTAAAAGCGGGAAAATAATATAAACGCTAAAAACAATAATTTAGTAGCAGCTTAACGCTGCCATCTGCCCAAGCGGCCCACTGCCTGGAATCAGATGTCATTTGTGGGGTACGTGCTTGTTTAAGCTTTGCGACAAAACATGTATTATGAAGCTACCGTAACATCGACCCTGCCAAAAGGGGCGGTGCGAGGGGAATCCTAAATTTTTGGCTTCGCTCGAAGAAGGTCGTATGGCTGGGTTTCCGGACGAGGGTTCAATTCCCTCCGCCTCCACCAAAAAACAAGCACTTGCATAATAGCAGGTGCTTGTTTTTATAGGTACGCACTGGCTTTGCAAGAATTGATTATAACGTACATAGAATTAAAAATAATGCATTTAGAATATTTAGCGTGGTCAAAAGCGTGGTCAGAATAAATATAAAAAAACAACAAATCTAAAAAAAATTTGTTGTTTTTTTTATTTTAAGAATCTTGAAAAAGCAGAATCGACGATGTCAGCGGTTTTTTGCATGTCGCCGTCAATTACATGACCGTAGACTCCATGGGTATCCATGGAGTAACTATGACCAACGAGCGGCTTCAAAAGCGCATCTGGCAAATAGGCATGAACTATGCTAATCATAGTATGTCTTAATTCGTGCAAACTACAAGAAATATTATGATTTTCACGATATTGAACCCACTTCTTATATAATCTTGTTGGCGAAGTTCTCTCACCTTTTTCGTCAGGAAAAAGCCAAGGTGAAATAATTCCCATTGAAGTCAGCATTTTATTTTGATCATCTATTATATTTTTAGCATATTGAGTTAGAATGAAAGTTCGACGGGCATTTTTATTTTTGCCAGCTGTTTCGGTATTGTATTCGGTAATACTTCGAGAAATTTTAACAACTGATCCAATTATATCTTGGTTTTTTAAACCACAAAGTTCTCCCCGCCTCAATCCGCTTAAAACAAAAAAACGAAAAGCGTTAATATAAAATACAGGTTTTTGTACGTCTTTTTTTAATATATAATCTTTTTTGAAAAGTGTTCTTAACTCATTTGGTTGCAAAACGACTCTTTCGCATACAAGAGCATTTTGCGGGATACTTAAATCTTGAATTTGGTCGACTGGCAAACGGAGCATTCGAGCAAACTTGCAAACTGCCATGATTGAAGCTCTAATATTATATAATGATTTTTTTGAAAGCCCGTGTTTAAAGCCAATATCAATGCAGTTTTGCCAAGCGAGGGGCGTTATGGATGTTACTCGCTTATGCTCAAGGCTTGGCAAAAGCCAAAGTCGACCCATTTGTTCGTGCTTAACATAATTTGAAGTGCCAGTTGTATCTTTGCAACGATCAAGATATTGCTTCCAAAGTTCGCCAAAGCGCAAATCGCCACTTTGACCGCTTTTTAGCCATGCATCGGCTTTTTTTTCAACGGCTCTTTTGCCTTGAACTCCTGCGATGCTTGAAAAAAATGAGCGTCGTACACCTTCGGTTTGAACATCTAGTCGCCAACGATTAGTTGCGTCCAGCCATCTCGCCTCCGCTTTGCGCATTATTAACACATCCTAACTTTGAATATTAGCAGTTTTGAATTAATTATAACACCAGATTGAGCAAATTAAATAAAAATATTACTTTTTATTTTTTGGATTTTGATTTAAATTTTCTTGCTGCTCTTTATCTGAAAGTCGAATATAACGCTTAAAATAAATAGTCAGAGCGATAATAGCACCAAAAAATATTAAAGACCACCATTTAAATATAGCAATTATTATTAATAAAATAATAAAGCAAAAAACTCCAATGAGGATTTTTGATTCCAAAAGTGAAGAAGAAGCAGATACAGAAGTTTTATTATAAATTTTGTTATACATTGCTTTTTTGGGGTTATTAATTAAGCCCATTCCCTTTTTCCCATAAAGTGGTTTAATAGATTTTTTAATTGATCTGTTTAGCTTTCCAGTGGTTCGGGCAGAAAATGATTTTTTTATTGACGGAGTTCGAAAGCCGAATTTCATAAGACACCTCCAAATAGCTATTTTATGGTTTACAAATCTTGCATGGCTTCAGACCTTTTTTAATTGCACTTTCACGAGTACTGGATTTTATATTTTTACTTCTTTGCGTAGTTGCGCATACTGGACCGTGAAAAGATTTACCAGAAGACACGAAGAAGACGGTGCTTAACTTATTATTATTATCACTAGTATTATTAGTTCTAGTTTTAGTGGTAATGGCGGGGGCTTTGGTTACGGTTGGGGCTTGAGTTGCTTGGGTTGATTTTGGTTTCGCAGAAAAATAAACACCGTCATCTTTACTATAGCGATTATATTGAATTGTATTGATAATATATTCACTTGGAATCTCAGACAATCCACTATTGATTTTTTTAGCAGTTTCTAAGTTATTTTGTGAAAGCACTTTAGTAACTTGAGATTCAGCGAAGAATGGATAAAGCATCGAAGTGGCGGTGCTATCGACGTCAATAAAAACTTCAATTTGAGTAATATAACCTTTTGGAGTAGTGGTTATTGTTAAAGAACCTGAGTTTTCTTTAAAAGTAGTTTTGTGGATTGTTCCCGCTTTTTTAATTTCTATTTTTGTATCAGGTTTAGCAATGGAATTATAAAGTTCGGCAAATTCTTTTGCGCTTATATTCCAATAATTTAATTTATCAGAGTTTAGGACGGTTAAGTGTTTTGAAGTTAGAACAGGTAGTTCAGAAGTTGCAATTGAAGATTGGAAAGAAAAAATAAGCAATACAGAAAGTAAAAGGGCTGTGAACTTTTTCATGTAAGCGTCTCCTGTTTTTGCGCTATTAATATTTAATTTTGTGAAACAATGCTATTTTACTGCTTTTGAAGAAAAATAAAGACCATCTGTTTTTGAAGAAGAATCGTATTGAACGTTGTCAATAACAACGGAGGCTGGATACTCTTCAAAGCCAACAAGAATTTTGTCTGCTTTTTCTGAATCACCTTGCAAAAGCATTGACATGATTTGCGCTTGAGCCATAGCAGAAGAGGGTATGGCTTCGGTGCTATAAGTGCTAATAAAGGTGTCAATCTTAGTAATATAGCCTTTTGGCGAAGTGGTAATTGTTAAATAGCCTGAGTTTCCTCTGAAATTAGTTTTATGCACTGTGCCAGTTTTTTTGAGTGAAAGTTTTGTTCCTTCGGCAGCGTTTGCGTTGTAAATCTTAACAAATTCTTTTGCGGTTATGTTCAAATAGGTAACTTTGTTTGAAGTTGAGACGGTTAAGCTTTTGTCATTTAGTAGGGGTGCTTTGGTGGCGGCAATGGAAGCTTGGAACGAAAACAAGAGCAATATAGAGAGTAAAAGGGCGGTGAATTTTTTCAATGTGAACGTCTCCTATTTAAATATTATTGAGCAGTGGAGGCAATTACTTTGCAGGACAAAATTTAAATATAAAAAAATACCTATCCACCACTATTTACTATAATAACATACTATAAACAATTATAACATATTATATTGTAAAATATTGTTGAAAAAGATAAAATTAAATAATACTAGTTACTAAATAAATTATAGGGTGCCCTAAAAATAATTTTAAATTATGGAGGGCTTATGTTAAAAAACACATTTAAATCAAAAAAGTTAGCAAGTTTAGAGATGATAAAGATTCTACAAGAAAAAGAACTTATTTCAAAACAACCAGAGGAACAATTTAAAGAACTATTTTATATTTTTAAGAGCTATTCTCAAAGTGGAAGCGTTTTGCTCAATAAAAGAACGAAATAATTCAATTTGCTCTTGAGTTACGTTTTCGTCTTGTGAAACTATATTAAATTTAACAAGCAGCTCTGCAACGTATTGTAGGGCTGCTTCGTTTGCATCAATTTTTGAATCTTTCGAAAAAGGGTCATCGGTTCGCCCCATAAGATAGTCGGTAGAGACATCAAAAAAATCCGCTAATTTTATTATTTGTGAAGAACTTGGTTCGCTTTTCCCTTTTTCAATATTAGAGTATTGCCTATCAGACACACCTAATAAATCGCCTAAATATTTTTGAGTAAGCGACTTTTGCTTGCGCAAACGAAGTAAAATTTTGTTTTCATCAAACATTATAAAACCTTCCGAAATTTAATTTCAAAAAAAGCTTGACAGCGAAGTTAAAGTTCGCTATTATATACACATACCAACTAAAATAACTAAAAAGAAAAATAAATTTTATTTCATAGCTTTAGCATTTTCAATTAACAACTTGATTTTTTGGGGGGATAACCCCTCGACCGCTTTAATTAGATCTTCAACCTGAGTAGTGTTCTTTGAGTCAAGCTCGGTCATTGGCGGGGTGAGGTTGTCGGTTTCGCCAAGCAAATAAGCAGATGAAACGCCTAGAAGTTTTGAAAGATTTTCAAAATCACGACTTGAAGGAGAAGACTTGCCACGTTTCCAGTCATAAATTTTGCTTTCACTAACACCAAGTTCTTGAGCAATATATCTTAATTTCATGCCTTTTTCAGATATAAGTTTTGCCGAAATATTAAAAGTATTCAAAACACACCCCAATATTTTTCCTAATAAATAAGGAAAAAGTGTTGACTTCCAAAATAATCTGGAGTAATTGTATACACATACCAATTAAAATAACTAAAAAGAAAAATAAATTTTATTTCATAGCTTTAGCATTTTCAATTAACAACTTGATTTTTTCGGAGGATAACCCCTCGACCGCTTTAATTAGATCTGCAAGTTCAGTCATCGACGGGGCGTTTGGGCTTCCACCAAAAGAAAGAGATCCGCCATCAATAACACCCGTTAATAAATAATCAGTTGATACGTTGAAAAAATCCGCAACTTTTTTTAGACTGGCTGAAGAAGGCTTGCTTTTGTCCCATTTTCGGATAGAACTATTACTCAAACCAATTAAACGTTCAATGCTTACGAGAGTTTCACCTTTAGCAGATGCTAAAGTTTTTATTCGCTCAACAAGAGTCATAAAAACAATCCTTAAAAAAGGAAAATAAACCGTTGACAAAAGGAATACTTTCCGTTATTATGTACACATACCAACTAAAATAACTAAAAAGAAAAATAAATTTTATTTCATAGCTTTAGCATTTTCAATTAACAACTTGATTTTTTGGGGGGATAACCCCTCGACCGCTTTTATTAGATCTTCAACTTCAGTAGAGTTCTTTGAGTCAAGCTCGGTCATTGGCGGGGTGAGGTTGTCGGTTTCGCCAAGCAAATAAGCAGCGGATACGTTTAAATATTCTGAAATTTTTATTAAATTATTACCATCGGGCAAAGATTTTCCGTTGAGCCAATTGGCTATTGTGCTATTAGAAATACCAGTGGCTTTGTTTATTTTATAAGCCGATATTTTATTAGCGTTCATCACTGCGCGCAGTCGTTCTTTAAACATGCATATACACCTTTTAAAAAAACATTACAATAAAATTAAATAAATCGCTTGACTATTCCAATAAAATGGATTTTTATATACTCATACCAACCAAAATAATTAAAAAGATAAGTTTATTTTAACTTGGGGTCGTCACTTCTTCCAACTAGATAGTCGATAGATATATCGAAATAATCGGCGAGTTTTACAAGAGCGTCAAAAGAGGGTTTCTGTGCACCAGATTCATAAAGTTGATAGTTGCGCTCAGTAATGCAAATAGATTCTGCAACTTGCTTCTGAGTAGATTTTTTCAAATTTCTTATTGATCTTAAATGATCTTTAAAAACAAACATAAAGAACTCCAAAAATATTTTAAAAAAACATTGACATGAATAAAACAACGTGTTAACATAAACGCACAACACGTATAAAACAACGTGTAAATTAAGAAAGGAAGGTAAACGGTGCGAGAAAATTTGAAAAAAGCGCGGATAAAGTCAAACAAAACCCAAACAATGGTTGCAAAGCAATGCTTCATTTCCGAAAGGGGCTATCAGGCTATAGAAAGCAACGAAGCAACGCCAAATGTTAAAACTGCAATTTTAATTGCAAAAGCTTTAAATAGCACAGTGGAAGATTTATTTAAATAAAAATAGCCAAGGTGCTATTCGCTTTAGCATTTTAAGATTAAATTAAATATATTAATATTACCACGTTTTGGCATCTTCTATTCGCCACTTAACATTTTGCGTAGGCGAATTAACTCTTCTTGTGAAAGCGCAGGTTCTTCAATTGGCGTAGAACGCCTTTCAAACGTTGGGTCATCGGTCCGACCTAATAAATAATCAGTTGATACTTCGAAGTAATCAGCTAGCTTAATTATTGAAGTGGGGTCGGGATTCGAACGTCCGCTTTCGTAGTGCCTATACGCTCCCTCTGTTAGACCCAAAAGCTTTGCAATTTCTAATTGAGTCTTTGCTTTAGACTTTCTCAACCCTTTTAATCTAATTGTAAACATAATAAACCACCATATAATTAATACGAAAAAGCTTGACAACGTACAAAATGTACTATAATATATGCATATACCAAACAAAACAAAAAAAGAAAGGACAAATAAAAAGCCAATTTGCATCAAATAAGTAAACAAAAAAGCACATACCAAACAAAACAAAATGAATATACATAATTATACATGAGAAAATAAGTAAACGCAAGAAACATAAAAGATTTAAGTTGCGTTTGAAAAAAATTAATTGGAGAAAAAAATATGTTAAAAAATGCACCAGAAATGCTTACGGCGAGCGATGTAATGAGAATTATGCAATTCTCCAACAGAATAACCGCTTATAAATTTATGGATAGAATTGGTTGCGTTAATATTGCAATTAATCCGAATATCCGATACCGTAGATTGGCTAAACGAGATCTTGAAGAATATTTAGCACTAGAGTCAAGATCGTTAGAACCTAAAAAATATAAATGAAAATAAGTAGGTCTGCAATATGAAACCTTATGCAAAGCTCAGAGGTGCGCTAGTTGAAAGTGATATCCAATACGCATATCTTGCCCGACTCTTGCCAAGGTCAGTTCAGTATGTCAGCGATCGAATGAACGGGAAATCATACTGGCGCATTGATGAAGCGTACAAGATATTAAAAATATTAAACATACCAAGTAAAGAATTTACGGAATTTTTTCCGCAAGATTTAAGTCTTAAAGCGGTATCTCACAATTAATAATAAATTAAAAAACAAAGGACTATTTTTTATGCAAACTATCATGTTAACCGTAATTTTAACACTAGCAGCGGCAACCACAATAATAAGAGCATTAAGCAAAATTGAAAGAATACAAAAGATTAACAAAAATAATTTAAAACATAAATTTTTTATAAAGCACTTTGATCATAAAATAAGCAAGCAAGATTAACTATATTAATAGAATATCACAAAAAAGGAGTACAAGAATGTCAGTAAAAGTCGGAAGAATTAGCAAGAGTTACAGAGTAAATTCAAAAATAAAACTTTTTCAAGCAGCGGAAAAACTGAACATCAGTGAGCGTCAACTTCTACGATATGAAAACGGCGAATTTGAGCCTAATCAAGAATTTATCGAATCTATGGCGCAGTGCTATGAATCGCCGAGACTAGCGGTTGCGGGAAATCCAGCGGCTATAACTTGTGGGTTAGCAGCCAGAGCAAGAGATTTAACAAAAGTTCAAATTCCCAAATTGCTTGAAATATTTGCAAATAATAAAGTTGATGCTCATGAAGAAGTGGATTTTGAAAGAATAATTAAAAATTTGCACGAAATCAAAGAAGAAATAAATTTACTTAATAATTTTTCTAGTAATAAAAAAGAGCCTTCTTGCACCAACAAGAAAGCTCGCAGCTTATCAAAATAAGCTAGTTAAATAGACAATTAATATTAACATAAATCAAATCAAAATTCAAATTAACCAGAATAAAAAATTAATAATAAAAAAATAATTAAATATCGGAGGTATAGTTTGGCAAGACAAAACAAAGTGGGGCTTGATTATTTCTCTTTAGATGTTGATTTTTTTGATAACGATAAAATAATGCTTCTAAGTGCCGAATTCGGCATTGAAGCAGAATTAATAGTTTTGCGCTTATTTTGCAAAATATATAAAAAGAATGGCTATTTTCACAAGTGGGGTGGGGACGAGTGTCTTTTGTTATCAAAACAAATTGGTGCTGTCAATCGTTCTAAATTTGTGCAAGAAGTAGTCGCGGGGTGTCTCCGTCGTTCTGTTTTTGATAATAGGGTGTATGAGTTGTTCGGCGTATTGACTTCCAAAGGCATTCAACAAAGATATTTGAGCGCATGTGAACGTCGCAAAGAAATTAACATAATTGCAGAGTATTGGGTCGGTGAGCTTCCAAAGAGTTCCGAAAAACAGCAGATAAATATTATTTACTTGCAAAAACTAATATTAGCTACTGATTCTGCCCCCAAAATCATTAATAATAAAATTAATGATAACATTAATTCGATTAATGCATACATTAATTCACAAAGTAAAGTAAAGAAAAGTAAAGTATATAACACACCTATCGGTGTGTGTGAAACGGCGGCTTTGCCGCACACACATTTTTTGATGTTTGGTTCTTTTAAAAATGTTAAGTTGACTGTTACGCAATATGGCGAGCTGGAAAATAAACTATCAGAAAAGCTAGAACCGCTGCTTGAAGAGTTTTCAGCCTATTTGGCAAGCATTAACTCTTCGAAGGCAAGACAATATTCAAATCATTACGCCGCTCTTTGCAAATGGTCTCTAAAAAATCAAGCAAAAATTAAGATTAATAATAAAAATAATACTCGTGACTTTGATCAAAGAATATATAAAGATGTAGAGCTAGATGCTCTATTTGAATAAAAAAATAATAAATAAAATAAAACCAGAAAGAGAAAATATTTAATCATGTCAAATAAAAATTATAGCGTTTTTCGTGAAAATCAAAACAAAATTAATTCAGGTGATTTTATTAGCGTCGTTCACTCAATCAGAGCAAGCAAACACTCGGGGCATAAAATTCTCGCAACGACGCTGGTTAGTCATAACGGCGAAAGAGTGAATATTGGTATTGATGACGATTTGGATTCGGTATACATAACAGATCACGGAGAAACGCTAAACGAAGTAGAATTGTCTGGAAAAATCATTCCGCAAATAAAAATAAACGCAATCTGCGCCCAATATAATATAAATCAAGCACATATTGGCAACGAGGTCGAACTTAGAATTGAAGCCGACGAAGATTGCAACCAAAGTGCACAAAAAAACTTATTATACGCAATAAATGAAATATATGCGTTGATTAATTAAATCGCCCATGTCCCCAAAAATATAATATAAACCATACTCTTATATTATAGCATAATAAAAAGGGGGATTAAAATTTGGACTTTCAAAGTTTTAAAAACTGTAGAACACAAATGTTTGAACTAGAAGAGATTAAAGAAAGACTAACACGTTTGCGCAGTGAAATGGAACGAATAACGCCAATTATGCAAAAAAGATTGGGTGACAATGGAACGCAAACAACCGATAAACTCGGCAATCAAATGGCAATTTATATTGATATTAAAGAAACTTATATTAATGCGTTATTAACTCTCGAACAAGAAATTAACCTAACGAAAGAGTTTTTGAGTCAATTGTCTGATAACCAAAGAATTATTATTAAGCTAAGATTTTTCGATGGGCTAGGCTGGAAAGAAATCGCTAAACTTACAAACTATACTCAAAGGCATTGCAAAAGACTTCAAAATCAAGTTGAAACTATTTGCGCAAAAAATATAAAAAAATAAAAACATGTCACACAATGTCACTAAAAACCATGGTATATTAGTAATGTAAATAAATATAAAAAAAACAAAAGCCACTCTTTTTTTAAAGAATGGCTTTTTGTGTATAAAATTTAATTTAAAAGTATTAGGAGATAAACCAAAGCATGATTAATTTATTGCAGGGAGATTGCCTAAGCATTATCAAAACATTTGAAGATGAAACATTTGATGCGTTAATAACAGATCCACCATATTCGAGCGGAACAGGCTTAACAAATGGTAAGAAAGCAAGCACGGGGCAAAAGTATACAAGCACAAAAAAGTTTTGCCCTTTTCCAAACTTTGACGGAGATGCCAAAGACCAGCGCAGTTATACCAGTTGGATGGCGGAAATCTTAGGTTCAGCACGAGACAAATGCAAACAAGGGGCAGTGTTTGTTAGTTTTATTGATTGGAGACAGTTACCAACCATGACCGACGCAATGCAATGGGCAGGCTGGATTTGGCGAGGCGTCGCCGTTTGGGATAAAGTTAATTCAAGACCTCAGCGAGGAAGATTCAGGCAACAAGCAGAATTTATTGTGTGGGGTTCTAAAGGGGATATGCCTCGGCAAAGAGATGCAAAAACGCTTTCGGGAGTGTTCTCGCAAATGAACACAATGACTGGTGGCAAACGATACCATCAAACAGAGAAACCCATAGATTTAATGCGAAACATCGTTCAAATCTGCGAATCAGGCGGGCATATACTCGACCCGTTTGCAGGAAGTGGAACGACGCTACTCGCCGCCAAACAAGAAGGCTATAAAAGTACTGGAATAGAATTTTCAAAAGAATATTACGAGATTGCTAAAACTAGATTGGCTCTCTAAGTTTGTTAGAAATATTAAAAGATAAAAGTCGCCTAAAAATCAAGGCGACTTTTTCTGAGCTATTTTTGTTTTTCAGTGTTGTCCCAAAGGTCTTGCGCATCGCAATTGAATAGAATCATAATTTGGAGCAGATAGGAAGCGGAGGGTTCAACGTCGCCCGCCTCCCAAAATTGAACACGCCTCTCGGAAGTGCCAATGGCTAAGCCCAGCGATCTCTGAGTATAGCCATTCTTTTTGCGCAATTCTCGAAGCTTTAAAGCTGAAAACATATACTTACCTCTTTTTCGAATTTAATAGGTCAATTAAAGTGACAACGATAGCAGCCGTAACAAGCACAAACATAATAATAGTTGTTACAGAGTTTTTAATCTTATCGTCTATTACGATGCTTAAACCTGCAAGAAAAATTAATGGGTACGTAAATTTTGATAGTTTTTTCATTTGCATTACTCGCTTAAATACGTTATTATTTTAGTAGGGGGCTATTGCCCCCTGTGTTATTTGAGGTTTCTCTTGTTCTTTTTGTCCTTTTTAAAGCTGTTGATGAGCTTTATTATTGATAAGGCATAATAAAGAATTTGAAGAACCTCTTTTATGTATTCAAGCACTTGTCTCACCTCCTTTCTATATTAATATTATAACACGATTATATAGACGTGTCAAGCGTTTTCTAAAAATAAACACAATTATATTTAAATTAATAATTAAAAAAATTCAGGACAAAAATTATAAGCAATTTAAAAAACAAAACAATTCCAAAAAAATATTTAATAGAACAAGAAAGATTTACGCATAAGTGCCACGGTTGCGGAGACTGGACGGGCAGTAGCTTCTTGTGTCATAGAGTATCAGGGTGCGATAAAGACGATTTGGAGAACAAACAATGCCAAACAAAAGCAACCGACCTTGCAAAAAACCGATGTGCAAAAATTTAACTCAAGAAATATATTGCGAAATTCATAGACCAAAAGACACAAGAGCAAACTCTGCAAAGCGAGGATATAACGGTCGGTGGCGCAAGGCTTCAAAGCTATTTTTATTAAACAATCCTCTTTGCGTGCGATGCTTAGCACTTGAAAAATATGTTAACGCAACCGTGGTTGACCATATTAAACCTCACAAACGAAACTATAATGTATTTTGGAATGTTAACAATTGGCAACCGTTATGCAAAAAGTGTCACGATGCTAAGACAGCCAACGAAGACGGCGGCTTTGGAAGAAGATAGGGGGTATAAGAATCTCTAGAAAGTAGTGCGTGGTGACCGTTCCCCCCTCTTGTGTGAGAAAAAATCCCAATGTAGACGCCAATTTTGCAGAAAGGGGGAGCTTAAACCATGAACGTAGTCACTATTGAAAATTCAAAAAGACATTTGACCAACGAACAAAAACAAAGGCGCATATTAGAAGAAAAAAAGCTAAAAAGAAAAAAACTAAAAACTAAAGTGCCTTCAAGATTAGTTGAAAACAAAGAAGCTTCTAATTACTGGAAAACAACAGTAAAACGAATGCTCGAAATTGAAGTTTTTGATGACATGGATATCGATACGATTGCGGTTTATTGCGAACAACTGGCAAGGCGGGATAAACTTGAAAAAGAATATTCGGAACTTTCAAATCTTAAAGTTTTGGGAGCATTGCAAGCACAAGAAAGATCGTTAATACAATACGCTGAAAAACTTGCGCTAACACCAAACGGACGGGCAAGGCTTGCAAAAAAACGCTCTGAGCAGGAAGTAGACGAAAATGCAGAATATTTTGAGTGATAAAATAAAAAATAGTAATATAGATAATTTAGAACACCCAACCACGCAATATGCTCTTGATGTTATAAATAACAAAATTCTTGTTTGCAAATTCGAAAAACTGTCCTGCGAGCGTCACTTAAATGATCTTGAAAAAGCTAAATCAGATGATTATATTTATATGTTTGATAAAACACGTGCTGATAGAATTTTTGGCTGGTTTGAAAATTGTTGCTATCATGTTAGAGGACCTTTTGCAGGGCAACTTATAACTTTGCTCTCTTGGCAAAAGTTCGACCTCGGTTGCAAATATGGCTGGGTACACAAGAAAACAGGTCAAAGGAGATTTTCTAAAGCATATAATGAACGAGCAAGAGGCAATGTAAAATCAACAGAAATGAGCGGTATTGCGCTTTATGGCATGTGTGGCGATTGTGTATATCAGCCGAACAAACAATACGCTAAAATTTATGAAACAATGCCAGAAATTGATTGCGCGGCGGTAGATAGAGATCAAGCAAAAAGAGTTTGGGGCGATGCGTGCGAAATGGGCAAGAAGTCGCCAGATATTGTTCGAAGATTGAGAATAAAAAGAACATACGTTGAGCATGTGACTCGGGGCGGCTCAATGCGACCGCTATCCAAAGAAACAAAGAATAAGGACGGCGGTGCGCCGTGCATGGTTATTATTGATGAATATCATGCTCACACTACTAGCGAAATACATGACGTTTGCTATTCTGGGTTTGGCAAAAGAACTCAATCAATGATGGAAATAATAACAACTGCGGGAAAAAATGCAGAAAATAGCCCTTGCCTAAAAGAACAAAAATATGCAAAACGTATTTTACAAGAAGAAGTAGTAAACGAAAGTTATTTTGTAATGATTCGAGCACTCGACGAAGGGGATAACCCTCACGATGATAAGCTTTGGGTTAAAGCAAATCCAATTTTACAATCAAATAACGATTATAGTCGAGGACTGTTTGAACAGATTAAGCAAGAACATGACGCCGCTTACGGCGGAAATGATCCAGCTAAAATAAGAGAGTTCTTAACAAAAAGATGCGATCTATGGCAAATGGGCGATGAAAATCACTTTATGGACGGTTGCATGGACGATTGGAAGGCTGGAGAAATTTCAAAAGAGGCTTTTCTAAGCTTAATAGACGGTAGAGACGCTTATATTGGTCTTGATTTGGGCAAAACAACTGACCTTACGGCTCGCTCGACGGTTATTGCGCTTGAAGATGGGCGTTTTGCAATATCAGCTCATGGCTATATGCCAGAAGTTGGAGCGCAAAAGCATGAAAAAAGCGATAGAATACCATATTTGCATTGGGCAAAAGACGGTTGGTGTACATTAACAGAAGGTTCAGTCACTGATTACAGATCAATAGGCAATGATTTAAAAATTATAAGTGATAAAATAAATATTTTGGAAATTTGCTACGATCCCTATAATGCTACGCACCTTGCTCAAGAGCTGGAAGCAGAAGGCTATTCACTAATAGAAATAAGGCAGGGCATCATGAACTTAACCGAAGCAACAAAAAGATTTAGAGAATTAGTGCTTCAAAAGAGAATTGTTCACGATGGCTCGCCTTTACTAACGTGGTGCGTTTCCAATGCGATTGAAATTATTGATAGCAACGGAAATATTAGAATATCAAAAAAACATAAAGATGACACTCAACGAGTGGACCTTTTGTCTGCGACAATAAATGCTTGCGTGCGCGCATTTTTAATGCAAGAAAGTTCAGGAGGCTTCTTTTTTGGATAACAAAAAAAATAAGAAAATTATAAATAAATTAAAACTAAAAAATAATAAAATAAAAATTAATACTGAAGTAGCTCTTGAAGCTTGCCTAATTATAGGCTTTTTTTTAATTATTGTCGGAATTGCGCTTATTTACTTGCCAGCGTCGCTTATTGTGGGCGGAATAATGCTTGTTTGTGCTTCTTATCCACGAAAAGGTGGTGACTAGATGGGCTTTTTTAGAAATGTACTAAAAATTAATAATCTTGCAACAGAAGAATTGTCCGAAAAAATGGGATTTGCAATTTCAGGAACAGGCGGTTCAACTCGATCTGGTGAGTACATAACTACGGACATTGCCATGCGCTTATCCGCAGTTTATGCGTGCATTAAAGTTATAACTCAAACATTCGCAGCGACGCCATTATTTTTAATGCGAGATGAGCTAAATAGCGGAGAAAGTAAGCACAAAGCAATAGAACATCCGCTTTTTAAAGTGTTAAAATCTGAAGCAATCGAAAATACACCTGCTTTTCGTTGGCGAGAAAATAGCATGATGGATTTATTAACCGACGGAAATACTTTCTCGCAAATAATAAGAAACAAAAGAGGCGAAGTTATTGCGCTTAATTATATTGACGCAAAAAGAGTTATAATTCAAACAAACCCAAACACTCAAGAAAAAACATACGTAGTGCAGGACGATTTTGGAAAGAGACATGAACTTAAATTAAAAGATTTAATACATATTCCTGCCCTTGGAAGCTCTAACGGTCGTGGATTAAGCCCAATCGGGCTCGCAAGAGAAACAATTGGCAAAGGAATGGCGGCAGCGGGATACGGTGCAGAGTTTTTTAAAAATGGCGGTCAAGCTCAAGCCGTTGTCGGCGTTATTGATGGAGTCGCTAAAAACGATAAAACATTTAAAGAGTTTAAACAAGAATGGAAGAAAAATTATGACTCGTCAGACATTCAAAACAAAACGATATTTTTGTCAGGGGGAATAAGCTATAACAGATTGACAGTAACGCCTGAAGAAGCACAATTTTTAGAAACAATAAAAGCTACTACTCGTGAAATATGTGGAATTTTTGGAGTGCCACCCCATATGGTTGGCGATTTGGAGCAAGCTACTTTTTCAAATATTGAACATCAAGCGATTGAGTTTATTCAAAATACTATGATTCCTTGGTTTGTTAGGTTTGAATCATATATTGAAACTTTTTTATTAACAGAAATCGAAAGAAAATCAGGCTATTATGTAAAGTTTAATACAAATAGCTGGCTTAGGGGCGATAGTGCGGCACGTACACGAATGTATCAAGTAATGCGTCAAAATGGAATTATGAATGCGGACGAAATTCGCAATCTGGAAGATATGAACCCTCAACAAGACGGCTCAGGGAAAGAATACTTTATTAATAGTGCGATGCAAAGCACAAAGAATATTTTAAATAATAAAAAATAAATATAAAAAAATTAGGAGGTGTGAAGATTGGCTAATTGCCCTTGGAAAATACAATCAAATCAAAATAAAAGCAGCGGCGAAATTTATATTTATGGCGAACTCGGCGACTCGGATTGGTTTACACAAAGAGTTTCTGCAGAACAGTTTAAACAAGACTTAGAAGCTTTGGGCGATATTCAAGAAATTAATTTATATATAAATAGTACGGGTGGTGATCCTTTTGCCGCCGTTGCCATTAACGCAATTCTTTCAAGGCACAAAGCAAAGAAAAATGTTTTTATTGACGGGCTGGCAGCCTCCGCCGCTTCGGTTTTGGCAATGTGTGGCGATGTTATCACAATGGCACAAGGTTCAATGCTCATGATTCATAAATCGTGGACGGTTTGCCAAGGGAATTCAGACGATTTAAATAGTGTTTGCAATATATTAAATCAAGTTGACGATTCTATGGCTCAAATTTATCAAAAACGAACACAAATAAGCCTAGAAAAAATAGAAGAATTTATGAAAGCTGAAACGTGGTTTTCTGCTCAAGAAGCCTTAAATAATGGATTTATTGACCAAATATCAGAACAAACAGTAAATATATCCGCTTGCGCTGAAGGTATAAAACTAAATAATATATTAATACCGAAAAACTTTGAAGAAAAATTTAAGAATATAAATAATAAAAATAAAATTACTGCAAAACAACTAAAAAAAACATGCGAAATTATGGCACAAATAGAAAGAATGAGGAGATAAAATGTGGATAACTTTTTAAACTGGGCGTCCTACGATGCCAAAATTAACGAGGCACTGGAAATTGGAAACAATGCAATAAGTCAAACTAGAGCAATCACAAAAGATGAAGAAGATAAAATAAACATTTTGCAAGACGAAGCAAGCGCAATAATGGCGACCATTAACAAGCAAGCTGAGCTGATAGCTCTTGCCAAAGCAGGAAAAGATCAAGAACAATCTACTATATTAATAAATACAAATTCCAATAATTTTAATAATTCTAATAATGTTGGAAGTTTTCAAACACAATGTGAACAAAAACAAGATGACGGTTTTAAAAACTTTGGAGAGTTTTTTAATGCGGCTCGATTTGGAGATTCAAAAGGTAGACTCAAAGCGGCGAAAACCTCAGATGGAGACCCTGTAAGCGGTTATCCGATTCCTGCCAAATTCGTTGATGAACTGCTTATGCAAGAAGTTGAAGGCACTTTTGTTCGAGATTATGCAACCATTGTTCCCGCAGATTCCGCAAGACCAGACGCAGGGCTTGAAATGCCAGCTCTTGATTATTCTCAAGGAATGTTTGGCGGAGTTGCAGCGGATTGGGTGGGTGCTGAAGGTGATGAAAAACCAGAAACAGATATTAAATTTTCGATGATTGAATGGAAGCCAAACGAACTGGCAGCGTGGATTCCTGTTACTGATAAACTTTTACGCAATAGTAACGTTGCAATTTCTGTTATTAAACAAATGCTAGTTGGAGCGATTAATGCAAAAGAAGAAGAGGCATTTCTTTTTGGCGATGGCTTGAAAAAGCCAACGGGCGTTCTTAATAGCACAAAAAATACTGCGTTAATTAGCGTTCCAAGAAAAATTGCTAATATTATAAGCTACGAAGATTTGCTAGAAATGCGAGTTCATATGGGTTCAGTAAACTTTGCGCAAGCTACTTGGTTTATTGATCAAAAAGAGCTTCCACAAATTGCATCGATGAAAGATGATAGCGGTCAATATGTTTATGTTCAAGGAACAATAGCGGCGGCAATTTCGCCTATGCTACTGGGTCGACCAGTTATTTGGCGTAATGATAACGTGGGTGTGGCTTTGCTTGATTTGAAAAAATATATTATTCAAGATGGAACAGGACTATTTATCGGCTCTTCTGAACATGTTAGATTTACCAAAAATCAAACAGTTATAAAAATATTTAAGTATGTTGACGGTAAAGCATGGGTTAAATCGCCAATCACTGAAAAGAACGGAAACACTCTATCTCCATTTATTGTTTTAGTAGAACCTACAATATAGGGTATTAAGAAAACTAAAAAAGAGAGAGGTTAGCGAATGAAATTCAGAGTAATAAATAAATTTAAATTTAGAGGCGATATAAAACAAGAAAACGATATTTTGGAAGACGTAACAGGAGAAGAAGCCGATAAGTTAATCTATGCAAGAGTTGCAAGGGAAATAAAAGAAAAACAAAAACAAAACAAAAAAGAAGGTGTCGAAAATACAGAAAATTAGCTTAACGCTGGAGTCAATAAAAAAATATCTTAGAGTTGACTATGTAGAAGAAGATGACTTGATCGAAGGGCTTATATCGGCAGCAATAGAGTATGCATCTTCTTTTTGCGGCTATGATAGCTCAAATATTGATTTTAATGCAGAACTGCTTCCAGAGTCAGTAAAACAAGCAATAAGCTTAATTATCGCGGGGTGGTTTGATTGTAGAGAAGATTCTCAATCAAAGCTTGCTTCGGGTAATAGTACAATACCAACAGCGGCGCATAGGCTTCTTTGGTTGCATCGGAGAATTCAAATATGAGCGCAGGTGAACTTAAAGTACGCATAGTACTTCAAAATCAAGTATTAAATGAAAATATTCCCGAATGGGCAACTGGAGAATCAACCGAAACTTGGGAAGATATCAAAACTTTGTGGGCAAACGTCGAGCATTTAAGCGGTGAAGAACGCTTTGCCGCCGCCGCAATATTTGAACAAAAGATTGTAAAAGTAACAGTTAGAGCTTCAGCCGCAAAAATTATAAGCACAAAGCCATATAGAATAAAAATAGATGATTTAACTTATAAAGTTAATGAGATTGATCTTTATTTTAAAAAAGGCTATGTGCTTTTTATTTGTGAATTAATAAAGCAATAAAAAAATAAATTTAAAAAATCAAGGAGGCAAAATGAATGATTTAATATATTCAACTTTAAAAACATTAAATATACCAGTAAAGCTTTTTGTTTATTCAGGTGTGGAAAAAACATACATTACCTTTTTTGAAGTGATCGAAAATGGCGTATCGTTTGCAGATAATATAGAAAAAATCACAAGCCACTATTACCAAATTGATCTTTGGTCAGAAGATTGCTTAAAAATTGCTTATTATTATCAAGATATTTTAACACTTCTTGAAAAAGCAGAAATTCAGCGCATTGATACTCAGACGTTTTATGAAAATGACACAAAAAAAATTCACTATGCAATTAGCGTTAGAATTTTTGAGGGAAAATAAATCATGAATATAAAATTTGAATTTACTGGAGTCGAAGAGTTTCAAAAAAAGCTTATTGATATGGGCAAAGCTGGCGAAAAAGTCGTAAACAAAGCCCTTAACGCAGGAGGTGATATTATTGCCTCCGAAGCAGTGCGTCGTGCTCCCAAATTAACAGGCACGCTTCAAGGCGAAATCAAGAAACAAAGTATTAAAACAGTAAAAGGCACAAAATCAATCGGAATCGGTATTAAATCTGGCAGTAAAGCCTTTTATGCAAAGTTTTTGGAATTCGGAACAAGCAAAATGGCAGCTAAACCTTTTTTAAGACCTGCATTTGAAGCAAAGAAAGATGAAGCCGCCAATAAAATGATTGAAGAAATAAAAGATATTTTAAATTAATAAATAAAAATAAATTCTTAGGAGAAAAAAATGTCTGTAATTGGACTTAGAAATATGGTATTTGCCATAATAACCAAAGATGATACAACGGGGACAACTTATGGTGTGCCAAAAATGCTTGCACCAGCGATTGACGCACAAGTTACGCCCGCTGGAACGACAGCCGTGCTTTACGCAGATGACGGAGCAGTTGAAAGCGTTAGCAGCCGTGGAGAAACCACAATAGTTGTTCAAGTTTCGGATTTACTTCCATCTCGTAAAGCAGAACTTCTTGGAATGGAAGTCGACGATAATGGAGCGATTTTGTCAAATCCAAACGCCGCTGCACCGCTTTTTGCTCTGGGTTTCGTTGGGCGAAAATCAAATGGAGCAAATCGCTATAAGTGGTTTTTTAAGTGTAACGCCGCTGAACCTACCGATAGTATGCACACAAAAGAGGGAGGAACTGTGACTTTTCAAACGCCGACTATTACTATAACCGCCGTTGATAGAGTTTCAGACGGAAATAAAGAAATTACGCTCGACGATGATGACCCAAAGGCAACTTCGGTTAATTTCGGAACGTGGTTTGATTCTGTTTATGATCCTGTGATGACTCCATAATAATAATCAAAGTAAAATAAATTAAATTAAGAAAGATATAGATTATGAAAATAAAATTAAATATTAACGACGCGGAGCAGGAATTTACTGCTCCTTTTTTGTCAACAAGAACTTTGCGAGACACTGTTCGCATTGCATCGGAAATAAATTTTACAAACGTAAAAACTGCCGAAATAGATTTGCTTGCAGATTATCTGGTAAAAGTTTACGGCGGGAAATTTACTCCAGACGATATTTTAGATGGGCTCGCAGGCTCAAAATTTCTTGATACTTGCATGGGCACAATAGCAGCCATAAATCTTGGAGTTGCAGAAGCGTTGAACGAAATAATAAGCCAAGAAGAGGTCATCGATTGCGCAAAAAAGATGCGACAAGAGAAAACAAAAAAATAAGCAGCCCTAAGGATTTTTTGAATAGCTTATATGTTTTATTACTAAGCAAAGGCTGGAAACTATTTGAAATCGAAGAAATGGACATTATACGATATTTAGAAATCCAAGCATGGGAAACAAGCAAATCAAAAAAACAAAACAGTCTTGAAAAACTTTATATAGATCAAGTTATGTAAATTTGAGGTGATGATATTGGCGGAATCTATTAGTAGCATGGTCGTTAGACTTGCTTATGATGGGGCGGGTTTAGAACAAGGGCTTAAAATACTTAATAGAGAGCTCGGAGTAGTAAAATCAGAGTTCAAGCTCGCCAGTGCAAGTGCGACTACTCTGGGCACTGGTCTTGGAACTACTTCTGCAAAAATTGAGTCGCTATCAAAAAGTATAGGGCTTCAAGAACAAGTTGTTAGTAAATACGAAACAAAACTCACCAGCGCAGCTCAAAGGGCAAACGAAGTTGCAGCGGCTCAGACGATTTTAGGTGCAAAAGTTGATGAAGCTAAACGTGCATATGAACAAAGTGCGTCGGCAATTGGTGAGAATGCCGAAGAAACTAAAGCATTAAAAGCAGAATACGAAAGCCTAACAACTGAGTATACTCAAAATCAATCTGTCCTTGAAAACAACTCAAGAGCTGTGCAAAATGCAGAAGTTCAGTACAATAACGCACAAACAAGGCTAGAGGGATTTAGACATGAGCTTAACCAAACGACTTCAGAGCTAGCTCAACAACAAAATGGCTGGGCAACTTTTGGAGCAAATTTGGAACAAAGCGGCAAAAAATGGACTAAAACAGGAAAGTCCATGGAAAAAGCAGGCAAATCACTAACGTTAGGAGTAACAACGCCAGTTGTTGCTCTTGGTACAATGGCTTTAAAAAGTAGTATTGAATTTGAAAGTGCTTTTGCTGGAGTGCGAAAAACACTTGATGCTACTGAACAAGAATATGCTCAATTAAGCAAAGGCTTCGAAGATTTATCTTTAATAATTCCAGAAACAGCTTCAAATCTTGCGGGAATTGGCGAAGCAGCGGGACAATTAGGCATCGCTAAAGAAAACGTGTTAGATTTCACAAAAGTTATTGCAAACATCGGCGTTGCTACAAATCTTTCGAGAGAACAGGCGGCGACTGAATTTGCGCAGTTTGCAAATATAATGCAAATGCCCCAAGAATCTTTTGAAAACATGGGCTCTGCAATCGTTGCTCTCGGCAATAATTTTGCTACGTCTGAACGTGATATTATGTCCATGGGAATGCGTCTTGCAGGCGCAGGAAAACAAATCGGAATGACAGAAGCCGAAGTTTTGGGAATATCCGCAGCGTTAACATCGTTGGGTATTCAGGCAGAATCAGGCGGAACAGCTTTTTCTACACTATTTTCAAAAATGCAAAGCGCAGCGGAACTTGGAAGCAAAAGTAATGCTATTTTTGAAACTACTGGAATGACTTTGCGCGAGCTTGAATTATTTGCAGACGCCGATGGTAAGGCGTTTAAGGCTTTGGCGCAATCAATGGGATATACAAGCGGCGAGTTTAAAAAGATGCTTGGCGCAAGTGCATCGCTGGATGATTTTTCTAAAGTGCTTGGAATTACTAGTGAAGAATTTTCGAAAGCTTTTGGAGAGGATGCAGCCAAAACCGTTGGCGATTTTATTACTGGTCTTGGGAAAATGGACGAACAGGGGGTGTCTGCTCTTGAAACGCTTGATGGCATGGGAATTAACGGGCAAAGATTAAGAGATTCACTGTTGAGAACTACGAACGCAGAGGGACTGTTTACCGAATCGCTCGAAGCATCAGAAAAAGCATGGCGAGAAAATACTGCGTTGACAAAAGAGGCTGAGGAACGCTACAAAACAACGGAATCACAACTTACACTATTAAAAAATAGTGTTTCGGATACTGCACGCTCTTTTGGAACGACAATGATTCCGATACTACTTAGCGCGGTTAAAGCGGCTGGAGATGCAATTAAATCATTTGGAGAATTGAGCGATGGACAAAAGAAATTAGTTGTAACAGTAGGTGCGGTCGCTGCGTCAGTCGGACCATTAATTGTTGGCTTTGGAAAGGCAGCACAAGGAATAGGAGCAATTCAGACAGCGCTAGGCGCGTTAATAATAAAACGTGCAGCATCAGCGGCAGCATCAGCAGCGGCAACTGTAGCACAAACTGCAGAAACAGCGAGCACTGTTGCGCAAGGAACGGCTGCGACAGCGGCGGCGGCAGCACAAACAGCACAAGCGGTAGGCACAGCGGCAGCAGGAACAGCCGCTGTGGTAGCGACCCCAGCAGTTGGCGGACTTGCGGTTGCGACAAATGCGCTTTTAGGACCAGTACTTTTAGTTATCGCTGGTGTTGCAGCACTTGGTATTGGAATATACGCAATATCCAAAGCGATTGAAGATTCAAAAGACCCTTTAGAGGGAATGACTCATAACTTAAAAAGTATAGAAGAAGCTTCGACTGAAGCTTTTTTGACAATCCAAACCACTGTTCCAGCGGTTATTGACGAATTTTCACAATTACAAGCGGGTGTAACTGCGGAACTTATAAAACTAAGCGTTTCAGGCGACACAATAACTACGGAAATCTCTGATAATCTTGTTGGAAAATTTTCAGAGATGGGTCAGAAAATAACCAACGCTATTACAGAAAACACAGATTATGCAATATCGGGTTATACAAAATTATTCGAAACAAGCAAGAATATTTCAAAAGATGAACAAGAGGAAATAATTAAAAGCATAATTAGCGGCGGAGAAACTCGAAAAACACAATCTCAAGAAATTCAAGACAGAATAACAGAAATCTTTGAAAATGCAAAGACCGAGCGTCGCAATTTAACAGAACAAGAAAATGCGGAGATTAGAGATCTGAACCGCAAGCATCAAGAAATGCTTGCAAACGAAATGGGCGTTGGCGAAGCTCAACAGCTTGCTCTTCAACAAAGATTATCCGACAAAAAACTAAAACTTACTTCTGAGTCATATGCCAAAATAAAACAAGAAATTGACGCTGCAAGCGAGCAGCAAGTTGCTGACGCAGGCGTTCATCAAGTTAAGATGATTCAACTCGCACAAAGTCAATACGATAACGGCGAGATTACAAAAGAAGCTCTTGAAAAAAGGCTAAAAATCCTTGCAGATGGATATTGGCAAGAAGTACTGGCAGCAGAAAAAAATAAACTTGATACTTTGCAAATCTTAAAAGACGGCGTCGATGCTGAAAAAGAATTATTTCAATCTAAAAAAGACAGACTCCAAGAGCTTTCAATTGTATTATCAAACTCAGACAATATGTGGGGTTTGAGTAAAGAAGTTATAAAGGAAATGAGGGCCGAACACAAAACACTTAAAGAAGAACTTAAAAATACTACTGACGCAACCAAAGAGTTTTTCGGTTCATATGATCAAGAATTGCGTCAAGCTGAGCTAAACGTTGAAGAAGCGACTCGAATGGTTGGAGATTCAGTAAATGTTTTAAGCGAGGCAGCACCAAAAGTTATTTTATCGGCGACGCAGATGGTCACTGCTTTTTCGGATACTCTTTCTACTTTGCCAGAAAAAACAAAACCAGCGTGGGAAAAAGCTGCTTCAGAAGCAGGGATTGCGATAAAAGATGGAATTCCACAAGTCGAAGGCGGAGCTCAAGAGCTTATTGATGCTTATAACAAAATAATAGAAAAACTTCCAGACGATCAAAAAAATATATTCAATCAAGTTTTTGATGTTACATCGCAGGCAATAAACGACGGAACTGTAACGGTTGAAGGCAACGCAGAAAAAACAGTCAAATCACTTCTTGCTCAGTTTAATAAATTGCCAGAAAGTTCCCGAAAAATATTCCAAGATACAATGGAAAAATCAGGAGTCGTTTTCCAAAACGGTGTGCCAAAATTTGAAGGTACATCAAAAGACTTATTATTAAAGATACTGACAGTCGTGGGCACTTTACCAGAAAATCAAGCTAAAATATTTATGGAAGCCATGAATAGCGCAGTTGACGAAATAGACAAAGGCAAACCGCTTGTTACTGGAGCGGTTAAAGGGGTTGTCGATGCTTCAGGTAAAGAATTAAGCGTTTTTAAAACTAAAGCAGAGCAAACGGGCAAAGACTTTGGCAGTGGGCTTGTGCAAGGAATCGAATCTCAAGAAAAATTAGTAAGCAATGCATCCACAAAAATAATGTTAACAGCACTTCGTGTAACTCGAAAAACTGGGGAGATAAACTCCCCATCTAAAAAAACCCATGAAATTGGTTTGTTTTATGGGGAAGGTTTGGCAGACGGCATCACCGAAAGCACGGAGCAAGTAATTGGAGCAACGGCAAAATTAGGTACGGGAGTACTCGAAGAAATCGGTGGATTAAAAAGCGGTGCTAAAAAAAGCGGTGCGAATTTTGTTGACCAATGGGCAGCGGGCATTAATGATAATAGCAAATTGATAAAACAAGCTGTGGATATTGCAAACAAAAAAAGTTTTGATTCAACTGAAGAATGGATAAACAAAAAAGTAAAAGCCCAAAAGCTAAGTGCTGGTGAAGAAATAAAGATTTGGACAGCGGTTGCAAGCCAATCAACAAATATTCGTGCAGATGCTGAGAGAAAATCACTTGCGTTGACTGAAAAGTGGCTAAAAGATAAAGCTAAAGATATTAAACTTTCAGCCGAAGATGAAATAAAACTTTGGCAAGTCGTTGCGCAAAGATATTCAGAAGGCTCAGAAGCACGAGCGCAAGCTGATAACAAATCTTTAGAGTTAACCAAAAAATGGCTAAAAGACAAAAAAGATATTTTAAATATAAGTGCGGAAGAAGAAGTTGCAATTTGGGATACTCTCGCACAAAGTTATGCACAAAATTCAGACGCAAGAAATCAAGCAGAACTTAATTCGCTAAATTTAACAAAAAGTTTAATAAAAGAACTCAAAGAAGCCGAAGAAATAAACGCAGGCGATATTGTTCATATATGTGAATCTATGGTTTCAAAATATCAAGAAGGCACTGCCGCACGAGCAGAAGCAGACCGTGGATTACTCGAAGCCAAAAAATCATTACAAGTCGAAATAGATAAACTCGAAGACGATTATTACAAAACATTAGAAAAACGCACCGAACAGCTGGCGAATTTCGCAGGAATGTTTGACGAAGTAATTGTTAAAGCTGTTTCAAGCAGCGACTTAATGAAAAACTTACAATCTCAAACGCAAGTGCTTGAAACTTGGATGCAAGATATTGATATTTTAGCGGGAAAAGGTTTAGATAAAGGATTTGTTGATCAACTAAGAAAATTAGGTCCGAAATCGGCAGGAGAAATTCGTGCACTAACAACCATGACAGATAGTGAACTCGGCGAATATGTTTCACTTTGGCAAAAGAAGAATGAACTTGCAAGTAAAGCAGCGGTCAAAGAACTCGAAGGATTGCGCACAGAAACTAACACTAAAATTCAACAGTTAACCGATGGAATGGGAATTATTCTTGATGATTTTGCTGACGACGTGACAAGCAAGGGCAGAGATATTGTTGACGGATTAATCTCTGGAATAGATTCAAGTGCTCCAAAATTAATGTCAAGTATGAAAAATTTGGGACGTGAAGCAAGCGCAGCCTTTGAATCCGAAATTATTGGAGCGAAATCTTCAACTAGCAATTCAAGTAATTATAATAATGCGCCTTTTAGTAGTGAAAAAGCACAACCCACACAAAGAGTAGCATTTTTTGCACAAGAACCTCAAAGTTTAGGATTTCAGAGTGAACAAAATAATTTTAGTGCCTTTGCAACTTCTGAACCAGTATTTGATATAAGCCAATTATTAAAAAATAATATACAAAATATTGACCAAAGTTATGGATTATTATCAGCGAGTTTATCTAACTTATCCCAAAATCAACAAAATCATCAAAACAAAAATACAAACCAAAATAATCAAAACAATCAAAAAGATCAAGCAGCGGCAAACACAATTATTATTAACTTTGATAGGGCAATGTTAGCAGATGAAAGCATGGTTAAAATGTTTGCACACGAGGTTAGCAAAGTTATAAATAAAGAAGTAAGATTTAATTCACGCAGGGGAGCATAGATTTGATTTATATGAAAATCGCAGGCAAAAGTTCGCTGGATTATGGATTAATAGTAAAAACAGTAAGACCAGTATTAGCAACGCTCAACAAGCGATTAATTGAAATTGATGGGCGTGACGGAACATATGACTACAGAAATAACAAATATCAAAATCGACTTATTAAGGTCGATTTTTTTATTGCAGAAAAAAACTTTGTTCTTTTTAGGAATCATGTGAGTGAAGTGGCTAATTGGCTTTCACAAAATGGCGAAATTTGGTTTTCAGATGAATCCGATAAAACATATTTTGGGCGAGTATATGATTCACCAGACTTAACTCAGAGTACTTCACCAAACGGAACGTTTTCAACGGTTTTTGAAGTTCAACCTTTCGCAGTTAGCGAGTCAAAATCAGACGAAGTTATCGCAATGGGTGCAATTACTGTGCCAATAAATAATTTGGGAACGGCAGAATCGTGTTGCAAAATTATAATTAAAAATACTGGCTCAAATAGCGTAAGTACGCTAAGAATAACCCATGTTAAGAGTCAGCTTTAATAAAAATAATAAACAAAAATAAAATAAAAAATTAGGAGAAACACATGGCAGGAAATGCAAAAACAAATTTGGCAGCCGACGCAGTTTTAAACATGTTCTTGAGGGGAGTTGCTTATAATCCGCCGAGCTCTCCATATATTGCATTATTTACCAGCGACCCTGGAAAAACTGGAGTGGGTGCGGAAGTTTCGGGAGGTTCATATACAAGGCAAGCACTGAGTTTTGGGGTGCCCGTTTCAGACGCCGCAACGGGTGGACGAAAAACATCGACAACGGCGGATGCACTTTTTCTGGCAGCTACGACAGCTTGGGGGACGATTACTCATGCAGGTGTTTGTGATTCTGCTACAAATGGGACGGTGCTATATCACGAAAAATTAACAGCGTCACGCATAGTGGAAGTTGGAGATGAATTTAAATTTAAAGCAGGAAATATAATCGTTACAGAATGCTAACTTTATTATTTAATATATTAATTTAGAAAGAGAACCACTATGCAATTCAATAGGAGCGAATTTAATAGATCGCCGTTCAACAAAAACGGCAAGAACATATACAGTGAAACGATTAATTTCAATAGTGGCTCAAACTCTAGTTTTCTGGGAAGTCTGATTATGTCCGCAGGGTTAGACGTTTTCGCTTCGAGCCTTGCAAATCAACAAGAAGGTATACGAATTAATTCAAAAGTAGATTTTGACGCTAGTGGCTTTTTAGAAGTTTTAGATCCAGAAATTACAAAGATATTTA
The DNA here is from genome assembly GCF_061612785.1 of Hesperophylax consimilis. NCBI lineage: Eukaryota > Metazoa > Arthropoda > Insecta > Trichoptera > Limnephilidae > Hesperophylax > Hesperophylax consimilis. The sequence continues at coordinate 5,552 of NW_028301349.1, read as the reverse complement.
TGGCGGCGTTTAACGCAAGCGGGAGCGTTGATTTTAACGATTGGTTTGTTATGTTTGGCGATTTATTACCGATGATAAGCAGTTCGGAAATGCAAGCAATTGCAGGGCTGAAAATGCATGATATTTTGAGACTCGCAGGCGGTTCAAGCCTTGAACTATTGGATTATACCGTGCAAATTCCAATTGAAAGCTATTTTAACGGAAACTCGTTAATGGAATCTATTATTGGCGCAGTATTTTATATAGTTCAAACTTTTGCCGCTGGTTCAAATATCGAATCAGTAGAAAACTTAGTAATTAACGAAAAATTAACTTCAATTGGGAGTGGAGAATTTGCGCTGAGTAACTATTCTTTAAAGCTGGACGGGCAAATTAAGCCAATAATTGGTTATAGCTATCTTGAAACTATTGCAAATTCAAAATTTAATCAAGAATTATTATGTAATGGCAAGGGTAGTTTGGAGCTGAAAAAACTAAATTTAATGTTTAATCCAAAATTATTATTTAAATCAGATGCAGATTTTAATATAAAAGAAAATTTATGTTTTAGCGAAAAAACCAAAATAATTGGTACTAGCGATGCACAATTTCAAACGCCTAATATAGCAATGTTTTGCAATTTTATTGCGCATGGCAGTTCCAATATGGGTTTAATCGCAAACAGTAATTTTGGAGAAAGTATTGTTTTTAACGCTGGTTCAAGAATGGACGTGAGCCATATTACAGTAAAATACGAAACAGCGATTATAAATATAACGCTAAATTCGGGCGATATTTTGATAATTAATAGTTGTGATTTTACTGCCACGCTTAACGGTAAAAATATTTTAGAAGATTATTCGGGCGATTGGATATTTTTATATCGTGAAAGTATTGAACTTCAAGTCGATGCTTTCGGAACGTCTGAACTCAATGTTAAAGTTGAATACGCTCCACGATGGAAATAGAAATAAAATAAATAAGAAAGTGAATTTAATTTGGTTAATCTTTTTAACAAAGATCGAAAATTGCTCGCAATATTGGAAAACGCAAGCAATGTTGCTATAGACGAAAAAATAAACTCTGTTTATCGTGCAAGTTTTGAAATTCCATATAATGACCCGAAGCTTAATTTATGTGAACCCTTTTGTTTAGTCGAAATTAAAGACGAAATTAATAATTATGGCTTATTTCGAATAATTGGAGAATCAAAAGATCGAAGCAATACTGGCAAATCAAAAATCGAATGTGAACATGTTATTGCGACGCTAATTGACGATATTATTATGGGTTACAAGCAAATCGGTAATATTGGAGTTTTTACTAAAACCGTATTGAATTATATTTTATCTCAACAAACAACGAAAAACTGGATTCTTGGAGATTGCGATTTTAATAATCAATTTGAATATTCGTGGGAATGGGAAAATTTATTAACCGCTCTTTATAGTGTGCCAACTCCGATTAGTACAAGCTATATTTGGACTTTTGATACTTTAAAATATCCGTGGGTAATTAACTTAAAAGCAATAAATAAATCTCAAGAGCCTAAAAGCTATTTTAGATTTCGCAAAAATATTAAAACAATGCAAAAAATTATAGATCCGCTTGAGATTTGCACAAAGCTAATATGCCTAGGCTACGGAGAAGGTGTGAACCAATTGGATATTAGATCTGTTAATAACGGATCTAATTTTTTACTGGCGAGCTCAGCAAACATACAAAAATACGGAGTTGTTGCTCGTGTTTGGGTTGATCGCAGGTTTGAACAGGCGGACGCTTTACTCGCAAGGGGTAAGCAGCTACTTGAGGGCTATCAACAGCCCCATATTGAATATAGTATTGATGCAATAGATTTATTTCCAATATCAAATAATACTTTAGACCAGCCTAGAATTGGCGATATTACAAGAGTAATTGACGAAGAACTAAATCTAAATATTAAAACGACGATTACTAGTATAACTAGAAGTAATATTTTTGCTGAACCTTGGAACGTAAAAATAACTCTCGAAAACGCACCCAAAGATTTAGCGGGTAGCATTTCGGATTTAGCAGATCGCCAGCGCATTGAGCAAGTATATTCGCAAGGCGCAACCAACTTAGATACTCAAGGGCGAGATGGAAACGCTGACGCAAATACTCCGCTGGAAATTAAAATCTGGATTCCTCCAGAAGCAGTGAAAATAAATAAAGTAATGCTCGTTTGGAATCTTTCGGCGTTTAGGGCAAATTCAAAATCAGCCATGAACGGAGGAGGAAGCAATTCAAGTAGTAGTAGCGGCGGGGGCGGAGTCGAATCGACTAGTAGCGGCGGCGGTGGAAGTTCCACAAGCACGGCGGGCGGTGGAACAAACACAAGCACAACTTCGGGCGGTGGAACAACTACGAGCACAACCGCAGGTGGCGGGGGATATACTAGCGTTGGTGGTTCGGACACTTCTTCAACGGCTTATGAACCGGAAATACATATGAACGTTGAGGGCGATAAAGTAGGTTTTCTATATCGCACAAATGGACGGGCGTCAACTAGCACTAATTCAGGGCATTCTCATCAGTTTGATCACTCACATTGGATTTCAAGCTTGCCAAGCCACAGCCATAGAATAACTCACTCTCATAACTTTTATATGCCAGCTCATTATCATAACAATTCAAGCCCAGCACATTCTCATAATTTTTCGTTGTACGATCATAATCACATGATAAATATTACAGCCCATTCACATACAATAAATATGCCCTATCATGCGCATATAATTACGACTCCAGTCCATAATCACCCAATCGAATATGGTTTGTATAAAGGTCCGACAGCCGATTCTGCAACTGTACAAGTTGACGGTTTATCGATAATTTCAAACCAAAACAATGCAATAGACATTGTTAGCTTTTTAAAAAAAGACAATAGCGGAAAAAATCACACGTGGAGTTTTTCACGATATTAAAATATATCCAAACGGATTAACACACATAGATGCAACGGTTTCTTTGCAATTGTTTTTACAAAGTCGTGGCGGCGGTGACTTTTAATAAAATATTGGAGGCAATAATCATGCAAAATCAGCAACAAAATCAAGAACAAATTAAATTGCTTTGTCCACTAAATAAATTTAAAGAGTGCAAAATAAGTCAGTGTGCTTTTTTTATGGAACAAGAATGCGCAATTAAATCTATTGGGTTTTTAGACTTTACAGTGCAGGTATTAACAAAAAGCATTATAGATCAAAATTCAATTAATCAAGAAAATATAGAAATAATTAAATAATAGGAGATAATAATGCAAAACTTTTCATGCGATAATTGCAAAAAACAAATATCAGGTGCGATTACTAAATTCGTGGTTTATCACCCAACAATAAGCGGTCAACTTTCAGAGAAAGAACAAAAACGCACTCAATTAATTCAAAACTTAGAGTACTGCTCAATTGAGTGCGCTTGCACACATATGACAAGAATTAATTCAGAAAAATTATAAATAAAAAAATCAGGGGCTATTTATGAGCTATATAGATATGTTCAAGGGGCAAACGAACAGCCCGCAAACGGAATTAGTAGATAATATTAACGCGATTGAAACGCAAATTAAAGTATTAAATATAGGCTCTTTGCCGATCCCTCCAAATTTGGCTACGATTGGAACAGGTGAAGACGCTGAAACAATTATGTATTATTCAATGTCTGGGAATACGCTAAACGTAATGCGTGGGTTTGAAGGCACACCAAAATCTTGGTCTTCGGGCGAAAAAATAGCAAGACAATTTACTAATTATGATCAAAACACTTTTATAAACAATATTAATGAGTTGAAAAATAAAGTCGATAAGTCTAAACAATATTCAATTAATATAAAAACTGCTTGGGGTGGGCAAGCTTTGCCATTCAATCAAACTATTGCGCTAGAATCGGTGAAGGCGACTAGTGTAATAGAAGTTGCTCTTTCTCCGCAAGCAACTCAACTTGAAACAGAAAGCTATACTGCGTTACAACTTCAAGGCGGTGCTCAAGGTGCAGGACAATTTAGCCTAAAGCGTGGGGTATAAAAAAACACGGTTGAAATACCAATAATTATAATTGTGGCGGGTGATTTGTAAATGCCGATTTTAATTTAAAAATAGCGGTGGCGTGGTACAAGCAGATGTAAAAATAGATTTTTTATGGAACAGGATGCAACGGTTATAAGCTTACTTGGTTCAAACTTGGGCAACCGTGAAATTTCGGCGGATGGCACGTGTTAGCGTAGCGGTTAATCGTTATGCTATAGGCGGAATTTGCATATACAAAAGAGCTGGGCAAGTTTGGAAGAATTTTCAAGCACCAATAATTGCGGATACAAATTTGACAGGTGCACATTTGTCTAAGGGTGGGGGGATATTGGTAGTTACTTCAATGACTCTCCCTTATTTTTATAGTTTTAAGCTTGTTAACGGTGCATGGGAAACACTTGCGCCACCCGACAAAGAAGTCAGCGGATTTGTGAATGCCTCAGCTCTTTCTGCTAATGGTAGTACACTTGTTTTAGGACTGAACAGTTTGCCATATATAGCATCTTATGAACTAAAAAATGATTTATGGACGATGTTAAGCACACCTACAGTTTTGCCGTTGGGTTGGTCAAGAAGTGTCGCTGTTTCGAGTAATGGACAAATCATGAGTACCGCGTATAATACTTACCCAAGTATTAGCATATACAAAAAGAATGGCAACGGTTGGGATAAAATATCAAACCCTTCGAATTTGCCACAATCCACGACTAACGAGATGGCGATGTCAAGTAGCAACGAATATGCTGATGTTGTATTAGTTTTAGCATCAAACGCAGATCCTTTCTTCCATGCTTATCAACTCAAAGATGGAGTATGGAAAACACTCTATATGACAGTTGGAAAGCCAACAGGTTCGCAGCAAAGTATATGTATATCGGATGACGGTAAAACAGCTATATGCCTCCCCGACACAAAAGAGTTTTACGCTTACAGTCTATCAGACGGGAAAATCACACCACTGAAAAATCCGTTTTTTAAGCCGACAAATAATATATCAAAGTGCTCTTTGTCTGGTGATGGCAGTTTGGCAATAGTAGGCGTTAGAGTTGAAACAAAAAGCAGTGTGTTTCTAAAGCGTTACAAAGAAACTTAATAATTGGAAAACTAAATAATTGAATTAAACCAAAAAAGAGCATCTAATTAAATGCTCTTTTTTATTTTCCTAAACTTGTAAGATTTGTCTAAAATAAAAATTAAGAAAGAGAGAAATGATTATGCAAACGCTTAAAAATGTTGTTGATTATATAAAATGCAAAATTGGCTGTGAATATTCTCAAGGTAAACGCTTTAATAAAAATCCAGATATTTTTGATTGTTCAAGTTTAGTGTATAGAGCATTTGAGCACGCGGGTCATAAACTAAGCGCAACGACTAGCATGTATCAAGTTTATGACCCTAAATTTGATTTGATTTTCCCCGCCACTGATTTGCTAGTTGGCAAAAAACAAACAAGCATTGCAGAACTCAAAAAGATTGGCTATGTGCCACAAGCAGGCGATTTGATTTTTATTAACACAATAACTAACA
>NW_028301348.1:0-83513 GCF_061612785.1 Hesperophylax consimilis | reverse complement strand
CGGCCAGGATGCAGTTTCACCTGGACAAGTGTCGCAAGGCGCACCCAAACTTACCAAAGGTGAACTGCCCTTTCGACAGGACCCACTGGCTGAATGAGCCGGAACTGAAGGTAAGTTGCTATAATTCATTATATTATTCTCTGACTACTGACGAAGGCCGTCAGAATGTTAATAATACTCCCAACTCCAGTAAAATATTAGCAGTATTTACTTTTGGTTGGCAACTTTGGCCGCTAGAGGGGCTAGTGTAGTATGGCATAAAATTCATTCAAATGTATGATTGAAACTCGCACCCCTAGGAGGTGCTAGTGTAGCATACTGCCATCAGAATATATAGGAAATGTGAGAAGTTAAAGGCATTATAAGTATTCTACATTATTTTGTTATTGACTTATTTCAGTTAGGTACTCCTACCTTCCAAGTGTTCCTTTCCAACTGTTTTAATCAAAAAAAGGTCAAGAGGCTTCCGTGATCGAAGAGTTAGGTTCTCGACTAGCAAGCCAGAGGTCACAGGTTCAAATCCCAGCGTGGGCAAGTAAATTTTATTTGATTAATTTATGTTTTTTCACAATTTTCTTATTTAAAATAATATATAGCACTTTGCGGCACATTCCAGAATGGAAGATACTCTCAGTATCGCCCAGATGTAAGACCACCATTCAAAATTGAAACTTGAAATGACTTTAGCCAGGTCAACAGGTCTGAATAGCCAGGTACTTCCCTACCTTCCTCTCCCCCTTCTTCCCCACTACCTTCAGCCTTACAACATACCCCAATTGGGAAAGCCATAGTCTCACTAGCTCCAGACGGTTGGGAGCAGTTGGGACTCTAGTGCGGCTTTACATTTAAAAAAAACAAGTGAAAATAATGTCCTTCCTTAAATGGAAGGAGATTATAAGTTCTCATAGAACTCCAAGATCTCTAGTAACATTTACCCTATTTAAGTTTGTTCTTAATTATGTAGGGATAGAATATTGTATTTTTCTTTCGAGAATAAGATATGATGCTACATTTATCTGTATTCAAAAGAAGGTAATTTTTTTAAACAATACATTGACCAGAAAGTCCAGGTCGTCCTTGAGCTCTATACAATCCGTCTCGGAGTTAATGATGTTGACAATCATACAGGTGAGAATTATTGATAGCTTTGTTAACATCATTCATAAAAATATTTAATAAGAGGGGGCCAAGAAGAGATCCTTGGGGAACTCCCGAGGTAACGGGGACGAAACTAGAGCAGAACCTTTGTAAGGTTGAATGTTTGTTTAACCTTTGCTTTCGTGCGATTGCTGAGATTAGAGGCTAACCGAAGAAGGAGGTCATCGCATATACCTATTACTTCGACTTTCTCAATTAAGATACTGTGGGGAATTTTATCAAAGGCTTTGGAATATTCTGTGTATACCACATCCACTTGATATCCGTTATCCATAGCAACAAGGACTGTATCAACAAACTCGTACAGATTGGTTTCTGTTGATTTTTTGATATGAGGTCGTTTACAAGGAAAAATGTTATCAAAAACTATTATGTCAAAAAGTTTACCCATTTCATTTAATTTAGAGATTGGTCTATAATTTTCTGACCTTAAGCGCCGCGAAATATTTACACCACGTTTTTTAGTCAGGCTGTTAGTAGAAAAACCTTCATTGTTGAGTCTTCACAAACTATGGGTAAGGAAATGGAGTTTTAAAACAAAAACATTTCAAAGATAATTTTATCTAGTTTCTAAAACAATATATTTTTTTGCGTCAACTCAAAAATAAGAAATATTTAGATCGTTATAGATACCTCGAGAGTATTCTGAAATTCACAATTATAACAATATAAAATAAATATTTTTGATTATGAAAATATCATCTAAAATCTGTTTATGTATTACCTATCTGCCTTATTTTTTTATAGTAGAAGTTCTGGTTTTGAGATGTGTTCAGCCATTTCCAATTTTTCCATTTGATTTTGACATGTTTACTAATATTTATGTATGTACAGCAATTTGTTTGTTAGACTGTATATTACGCCTAAGGATGCTTAGTATTTACTAATGATGGATGTTATTCCAGTACCACGTGACGGTATGCCCGCAGCGCATTGGGTTTGACCAGTTTGCCTACTCCGTGGAGGACCAGAGCCGCCCGGCCGCTGTGGTACCCCCGCCCGCACCCTACGTGCCCCCATCCGACGAGAACTGGGATGACGTAAGCTAACCTAGAAATCTTGTTTTTTTTTTATTTGACATTAAATCAAAAAATCCTTTGAAGGAAACACTAAAGAGATAATATTAGCCAGATTGTATGCATAAAAACAGACATCCTCTCGTGAGGCAGGTGATGTACTTGCATTTGTGCCTATTTTAATCGTCAATAAACGCCGGCAATAAATGCATAATATTTTAACCTTTTGGTCATTAGTGCATATTTGAACCTTTTTTTTATCATTTATGCATATAGCACTGCCATCTTTATTAATACAAGCCATGCTGGTGAAACTACACTGACAGATAAAGAGACCTGTTTTCGGACTTCTTGCACTGGGTTTAGCAGGATTTAGTACTAAAATTCACTGAGTGTACGGAGGCATCATAAGGATGCACTATTCCTGTATAAAGTAGTTAACAATAATATTCAATGCCCAGAGTTGCTAAACAAGATTCCATTCAATTTACCTGCGCTCAACACGCTCTTGTGTCCTGTTCAGGGTTGATCAAAGCAAAACGAACTCAAAGCAGAATTCTTACCTGAACAGACTATGCACTAATTACAATAGCGTATTATCCTAGGTTGATATTTTCATTTTCGAACTTACCAAAAAATACTCCATAAAAGAATATTTCTCTGATGGTTTGTGAATAATGTTTATATCTCTATTATGATTTGATTTATATCTACAACCTCTCTCCATGGCTATAAATGTATTGTTTTGTAAATTTTTCGTTTTATATTATCTTTTGTTTTGTATAAATTTTTTAATTAATTTTCCTTTCTCACAAATTTCAATAACTTATTCCATATTATGCTGTCTCAGTTAAAGTCACAAGGAGGAAATCCATAATTAGTTTATTTTACTATATAATACTTATGTACAAACTGATTAAATGTAAACTGTCTATTTCCCGAAAATGACTAAATAAATAAATTAAATCTGCTAAATCCAGTGCAAGAAGTCGCTTTAACCAAAACCTCTTAATGGTCGGTGCAGTTTCTACAGCTTGGTCTGTCTTAATAAAGATGGCAGTGCATATAGTCATTTAATTGTTCAAAATATGAGCTGTTCAAATTAGGAATGGATATTTGTGTGTTTCTGAGGAAACACGCTATTTTTGGAATGAGTTCCATTTGGAAATTTGAAAAGATTAGTCTTTACTATTAGTAGTAGAGATGACCATGTTTGAATTTAACATCCCACCCCCCCCTCCACCCGTCAGGCCTTTTTTTATTGCTTAACTTTGCATATTTTGGACATATTTAGTGCAAAATTCTTTCTTGGACCAGAAAATCTAGGGCCTAGGAGTCTTATGGTCAGTTTTCTTTCAGATCAATTAATTACAAGTAATAAAATTACCCCGCAATATTACTAAATTATTAACTACTAAACTTGCATAGAGTTTTTTTTTGGTTCAGAACGTATTCCAAGACCTTTGGTATTTTTCAAACGTTTTAATTGTATTTTTAAAAGAACAGCACAATTTATTGAAAAAATTTAAATATAAGTTTTTAACACTTGCATTTTTTGTATAACGGACAAATTGACTTTTGAACAATCTAATAAAATAAAAATTAAAGCTGTCGTTTTTGAAGTCGGATGTGACCTGACAAAAGCCATAAATAACATTGAGTTATATTTTTTAAACATATATTAAATGGACTATTTTGTTATTAACAAATGTAAGAAGTTAACTAAAAATGCACACATTTTGCTCACTACATATCACCAGTCTAAATTAATACAAAATTTAGAACAGAGAATTGTTTCATTAAACAATATTAAATAGTTCAATTGATAACATTTAAAATTGAAATACATGTTGATTTATCAAGTCTTGAAAAATAAACAAAGGTTAGAGATAGTGAGTGTATTAGATAAGATGGATGAGCCCACTTCCCAGTCAACACCACCACTTCCATAAATAACAGGTAAAGATAATAATAGATAAATAAAATAAACAGGGCCACCATAGTCCTGACATTTGTGACTCTTTTATGGTGTTCACAATCAGACTGGGGCTTTATATAGATGTTCTGCATATGTGTGTTGAATATAAATAAAGGTAGTTTGTGTGTGTGTTGCAGTCAGATTGCCCGGCGTATGACCCGCAGCAGAACCTGGATACCCGGACGGATGTGATGCGGAAGCTGCCCGGCGCTCAACCCGCCGAGAGGAGGAAGTTCCGCAGCGTGCAGCGTCAGAGGTACTGCCGGGAGACCCAATAACTGACTCGCAGAAAGCAACCATCCATACTCGTCATCCCAACCAACCTATTGACGCCAATCCAATATTTTCTACTTGCCTTTTAACTTGCAATTGGTCTTTCGACTTGAAGTTTGACTTTCAACTTATATTTAAACTTTCGACTTATGCTACTTACATTGAAACTTACTCGCAATTAAATTTTCAACCGGCAGCTTGAATTTATATTGCAGTCTGACAACACTATACATATTGGCAGGTTGCAACTTGCAACACAACTGAAATCTTGTTTCCAATTTTCATTTCCTACGGATGGTAAGCTTAAATGCCACATAATTTACAAAAGTGAACGTTACCATAAACAGAACAAATGAACATTTCTCTCTAACTTTCAAGTAACTCTTAGTAAAAGAATGACAATATTTATTGATATCCGATGACAGCGGTGGTCAAGTTTCCAAGCGGTAAGATCTGTTTTTTACATCTTCATCACGTTGTGAGCTGCTGTTTCTTTTAGAGGTCTGAAATGAATTGTGGAGTTACAAAACCTGCTCTGAAAATATTTGTTTATTTCGAGATACTCGCAAAAACTGTTTGGAACTACATTTTATGATAAATATTATGTTAACCCCTCAGGCCTCTGGCGAATACTGTCAGAAGGTCGGAGTAATTCCGTTTTGCGATAATATCCAAATAAAATGATTGTATCCGAAAACTAAAAACTGTTTTTGAAAGGTGATAAAATACGCTTTCGAATTTTATGATCAGAAATAAACATTATGAGTATTGAAATATTAAATTTCCATTTTTTACCTAACTTTTTTTTATGACTAAAGTGATAATTAAAAAATATGCAAAAACTCACGGATTTTATTAAATACATATATTACAAATGTTACTATCACCTCACTTTTTGTTGTTTCATATAAAAATAATTAATGAAAAATTCTTTTTTTTTTTTTTTACCAAAAAGAGAACACCTTGAGAGATGTCACTATAATATAACATTTTACAATTTAGAAAATCGAAAATTAGTAATATACTTTAAATAAAAAAGAAGCCTCCATATTGCACCAATCGAAATTCCGGCCTAATATTAGAAACGAATGTACTTATTACTTATATTTCTGTCAGCTTTTGTATTGATTCTTTCATTTTTGGTTTATGTTATCCCAGTTAGTGTTAATATTACCTGGAATATTTTCAACAATTGACAAATGAAGATATTATTATTTAACGGTTTACGGTTCACAGACATTAAACCATATTGAATTAGGCCGGTTGTTTACTTTCTGATAAAAAAAGCTGATAAGCGGCGCCGTTTCAAGATCATTTTTATAGCTTAAATGGATTTTTAATATTTATTACAATTTATCCATTTTTGTTTTAAGATTTAAAGGTGCCAGATGGAAAAGGTGTTACTAAAAAAAAGCTAATCTTTTTAGGCTTCCCGCCACAAGAAAATTAATCGTCTATTTTTGCTCTCAAAATTATTGCCGTTGAATTTTATAAAGTCTAAAACACTTAGATGGTGTCACTTTGCGATGGGTATCTATTGACATAGATGGTGTGACTATGCAACAGGTACCTATTGACATAGATGGTGTGACTATGCGATAGGTACCTATTGACATAGATGGTGTAACTGTGCGATAGGTACCTATTGACATAGATGGTGTGACTATGCGATAGGTACCTATTTACGTAGATGGTGTGACTATGCGATAGGTACCTATTGACATAGATGGTGTAACTATGCGATAGGTACCTATTGACATAGATGGTGTGACTATGCGATAGGTACCTATTTTGGCTTCTGTCTGTGTGAATATTTAATGCTGCTTTCAGATCTAGCTAAGTTTTCTGGACTCACAACTAGATGGTAAAAAGTTTTCCAGAGAACTTTAGTGCGCTATCGGTGCGATTGCAACACGTTGCTCGCTTCAGACGCTTGGCGTAACTTGATAGGTGCAGCTTTTAAATTCTGCTGATATCGTCATGTCATAAAACATAGTTAAGTTAGCAGTAAAGGCTTAATCTAAGACGCAATTATATTGATACAAAATGGTAACAAACCAAAATTCCCTTTGATTTATAATTTAACAAATAAAATGGTCAAATAGACCTAAATTTTGAAACTTTATACGATTTGAAAGCATTTTTTTTTTTTAATTTTACTAGAGGGATCTTCCTTAGGTGTGTATGTTTAACTTTTTATAAAGAGAATTTGATTCCGCAATAATTATGTTTGATTAGTGAATCGATGATTGAATGTAACGTTTGTGATAGGAACTTAATTGAACTGGAGTGATTCCAATTTTGTTATATTTTTTTTATTACTTATTTTGGCTGTTGCAATGACTAAACAATGCGACAGTTGATTTTGTGAAAAAAAGCTTTAAAATTGTGATGTTAATATGAATAGTGCTAAATGAACTGAAAGGGTAAACATATTTATATAAGTCTCTAAACAGGTGAATAAGGCTTGAAGCTCGGTGGCATGTTACACTATTGTATGACAAATTGAGGATCATTCTGCAGTATGAGGAAATAGCCAACAATAATAAAAATACAACTTTTGTGAAAGTGTTTATCAATGACATGACTAACTACGTAAATCGTTTCAAATATAATAATAGATGCAAAAAATACTGATATATTTTAATAGTTTCCCCTTAAGATGCATTTTTCATTAACCGGTGCAAAACTGCATTTTATGTGGTGTTATGCATTTTAAATGGTATTACACATTTTAAGTGGTATTACACATTTTAAGTGGTATTACACATTTTAAGTAGTATTACACATATTAAGTGGTGTTATACATTTTAAATGGTATTACACATTTTGAGTGGTATTACACATTTTAAGTGGTATTACACATATTAAGTGGTATTACACATTTTAATTGGTATTACACACTTTAAGTGGTATTACACATTTTGAGTGGTATTACACATATTAAGTGGTATTACACATTTTAAGTGGTATTACACATATTAAGTGGTATTACACATTTTAATTGGTATTACACACTTTAATTGGTATTACACACTTGTCGTATTACACATTTTAAATTCCAAGAGTTTTCTTACATCATCTGCAAAAAAGTTTTTAAAATTTATGGATTCTTTAATAATCTAAAATGCAAATAATAGCCTAATTAACATTTTTAATGTATATAAATAAAGTCATGTGGGTTTATTTAAATTTAACCAATCTTATATCTGTTTTGGCTTACTTATTCTGCAGATTGATACTCGATACATTTCAGTGTTTTACTTAGAATGACACTCTAAAATTATATTCTTCTTTGTAGTTTTAACTTTATGATCAATAATGTCCAAAGTGGTTCGGTTAAAATACTGTTGGAAAATATTTTTTAACAAATTTATTTTCTTGAATAGTATTTTGTAAATATTTAATAGAAACCAGATTATAGTCTGCTTTAAAACTACAGGAAATAGAATAAATGTTGTGAGAGTCCAATGTAGACATTAAATTAATGTAAAAATTTTGTCTTAATATGTATAATTAATCTGAGATTTATTTACTTTAAAAAAAGTTATATTTACATTCTATCTGTAATTCATTTTAAAATCTTTACATTGCACTAAGCAGAATAGTAAAATAGTATAAGTAAATGTCTTGTTCTATGAACCATCATCATCCAGCTTCATGGTACTGCGGGGTCTGGGTCGGGTTTAACCTCCACTACAAATGTCCTCTGCGACTGCAGTCAATTTCCGCACCACTCGCCTCCAGTCTCTCGTCCTTCTCGTCCTGCTCCGATCCTCCGCAGTCAGTCTCTGCCCTAATCCTAGACCTATATCTTCTGTTGTTCAACCAATAAATAACATAAATATTTAATGCACTTTGTTGAAACTGCATCCAAGTATAGTTGTACTGCCTTCATAAGCAAAAAAATAGTTGGGAATCTACAAAATTCACATTCTAATATATACTTATTATTATTATGTGACCTTTGCAAATTTCCAGCTGCCTTTTTGCTTATGATGGCAGAATACTAACTATTCTATTAAAAAATAAGCATAATTATTCTTCTATTCGGCAAAAGAAATTAGAAATAAAAGTGATTAAAGTTGTATTTAGAATCACAGTCGAATTTCTGTTTTCTTCTGCTAGGAAGGAATCAACATGCCATGTTTTTACTAACTTATCATAGAAACATTAATTTTCTATATTTTTGATACATTTTCATATTTATTTTTTTTTTTCTGCCTTGTTCACTTATATTCTTGGTAAAAAATAAAATACAGGTGACAATATTAATTTCATTTCTACCTTAGTGTACATGTATAGGAAATGTAGACAGATATCTAAAGAACAATATAAAATAACATATTTTAAAATAAAGTACTCAAATGAGGATATGCATATATTAAAACAAATTTTCTGCTTGCAAACATCAAAAATTCAGATTGGTGACGGAAATCTTTGTAATAATGGAAATCTATCTTATAACTGTTTCAATTTAACCTAACGCTATTTGATCATTGATTAGTCTGTAGAAAAACAAATGACGACAATTTGACATTTACATTAGCGCAGGCCTTAAATCATAGATCACGGCATGTATAGAGTAAGACAAGGCAAAAATTCAAAATTGCAATTTATTAGGTTTTTTTTTTGGACTCCAAACTGATTTAGTTTTTCCCAAAATGTAACAATATTTTCCCACAGCACAATAGTTATGATTGTTCTCAATTGTATATAATAATTCAGACATTCTTCAATAGTTTTGCCGTCAGCTGCGTTACTTATGTTGTTCATAAAAATGTATGTTATTATTTATTTTAGGCATTAATTACATAATATGTGTAAGAGTAAGTTTAACATATCAGCATTTCGGAAATATTATTATGCATAGTTCCAACTGTGCACTTACAAATTTTTAAGAATGTCAACTTTTGACTATATGGATCTTAAATGCCTTACACAACCTCCCTGCAATCGGAGGCAATATCGGGCAGTGGTGGGGAGCACCCTAGATCGCTTCCTTGATCATCGCGTGAGACAAATCGGCACTAACTCCAAAATCGGGACCGTGTTGAGTCACCCAGTGTGTAGTAAAATCATGTTGATTTTGTTAGTTTTCTTGCGAGCGATTCACCAATCAATTCTTAACCCAAATCTTTTTTTTTTTTTACATAATTGCACTCAAGAAAGCGCTGTTGCTTTGCTGCATGATCAGTTTAACACTGGGGCAGGGACGGGTGTGTGGAAAAGATGCCAATTTTACCCCCACCACCACTCCCTAAATCGCATTCGATTACAGGGAGGTGTGTAAGGCCTCTTAGGGTGCCGTCGAAATGTAATTTAAAAGAAGACTTTTCCATGTGTATTTTAGAATATCAAAGCAAATATGCTTTTTTCAAAGTTTTACAAACAATTCATCAAAATTAAATACTACCTACCACCATATTAGCCTGAATATCATGCCCCCATTAATAAATGAGATTAGTTGATTAGAAAATAGCGCAAGTAAATACCAATATAAATGTGCACAGAGAAGCAAATGAGTATACAAAACATCATACAGCCTCTCCCTCACAACGTACCTCAATTGAGGATGCTATTATCTCACTGGCTTCAAACGATTGGGACTGTTGTATTTGCAAAAAGTTTTGGTTTTAATGCGACACACTTATTTCTGTACCTATCTAACATTGCATTAAATAATGATTTGTATTTTGGCTAATATGGTGCCATCTACTTGGGAAAATACTGAGAAAAATTCTGTTACTTTATTAACAAACAGAATCATTTTTGAAATATTGTGAAAATAGTTATTCTTGATACATTTCGGAAATTAATTAGAGTAGAGATTTAAAAGATAATATTGGAGAGATATGTATAATATTGACTTGTTATGTTTTGTTACTTGATGTGAGGGGCGATGGTTGAAATGTTACCATTAAAAAAATTAAAAAAACACTGAGGGCTATTAACTTCTTGCGACGCTTCCTGCGCTTAAATATTTTCAGTTCCTTTACCAACCAATCACCATTATTCTACACTGTGAAAGATTATTTTAACATTACATTCTCACAACACTGAAATACCAGGATAAGTTTTTTGTTAATAGCCTCATTATTTTAGATGATTAATTTACATAATATATTGTTTATGTACCTTTTCAATTTATTTTAAGTATGTAACATTTTGTTTTCCTAGATTAACTTTATTTAATTTTGTCTTCTGTAAATTGAATTAAATTGTCACTTGTTGCACAAATTTCAATTAAATTTAAACTTTTCTAAGTCAATAAATTATTTTTCAATTAATTTGTATTTGGTTTTAAATAGTTTTTGTAATTTTTTAAAGCTAGAGTCTTTTTATAGAATTTGATACCTACCATAAATGAAATAGTTATTTTTATGTAAGATAATATCTTTGAATTTAGTTAATTTATTGCTGCACAGATTTCAGAACTGTGTTTAAAAGATTAAGATTAATTGCTATATTTTTGTAATTTTCATTCTATTATGTAATTTTATTATTGTGTTCATTGAATTAAACAATGTAATGGATAACCAAATATTTTTGTTTTATTGTATTTGTCAAATCTTGTATTTTCTGCTATGAGACCTATTTGTATATGATAGTCACTGAAATTCTTTATCGTAGGTTTTCAACAGCCTCGATGTGTGCTTTATTTCTCTCCTCATATGTAATATACAGCACTGAAATTTATTTTGTATATTAACCACTGTAATGTCATCCAATTTCATAGGGGTGGTGTTTTGAAATCTTATGTAGATAGTGACCGTCCTCTTATTTTGAAGGTCAAGTGTGTAAAGTATGATCAATCTCGGGATAAAACAAGATTTGTATAAAAAACATAGCCAGAACGTGGTACTTCTAGATAGATAATATACAACTGAAGTCCCCGGGATTTATGTAAAGTTTTTCAAAATCAGGTGTAGACTGTAATTTTCTTCTTATTTTGAACGCCTGCTGTAAGGGGTGGGGAATGGGGATGGGGTGGTTTTTCGAAATCTAATGTAGACAGTGGCCTCCCAACTGTTTTAAAGGGTTCCATGCTAACTCAACACAGTGACTATTCAACACACCTTTAAAACGTGATATAAAGTCATTAAAAATGATGAAAAAAAATAAAATTTTAACCTAACCTAACCTACTTAACCCAGTTAATAAAGTTTTTGTTTCATCACTTTCCATGACTTTAAAGATGAGATGAATTATCATTTTGATGATTTATCCGGTCACCGTTTTAAAGATCTAGTGTGCTAAATTTCATTAACCTCGGAATAAAACTGTAGATTTGTATAAAAAACAAAACCACGCCACCCGCGCCTGTCCGCCACAAAGAGATACTCTCCTTTATATATTAGAAGATTACATTTTTGTAATATTTTATTGATTTGTCCTACTTGGGCCGTGTTGTAGCAAGTAGTCTATAACTTCAATTTGTTCTGCATACTACTAAAATAATGAATACACACATTAAATTATAATGGCCATAAATGAGAACCTTGAGGTACGCCAAAGGGCACTGAAAAGAAGCTGGACTAAGTTCCTTCAACTGAATCACATTGAATTCTACTCCTAAGGTATGAAGTGATCCACTGGAGTAAGTCACCGTGGATGCCTAATTGATATATGGCTCTCTGATACATTTTTTTAATCTCTCCTTGATAACTTGTCTCTTCTCACTTAAAAGTCTGCCACTAGGGTAGTAAAAAAAGTATCTTATTTCAATCCTACTTACTGTATGAATATTTATGTACACCTGCAAAAACTATGGTCCAAATACAAGGAAATTTAATACACTTTATTTTAGAGAAAGATACAAATAACCTGGTAATCTCTACTGCACAGACGCATTGTGGGCATGCTGAGTTTGTTCTACAGGTATTCTAATACAGCCATTGATCCCCGGAGCACTAGTGCGTGAAATTCGACAGGCATGAGCGGAACACAGTTGAAATTGGCTTCATTAGAATGGGCAGTTTCTTCGACTCATTTTTGTGCAGGTCGACTCGTATTTTCTCGTTGTTTTTCCTCCTTCATATAATCCGGGCCTCGTCAAGACCATATTAAGACGCATTAATAAATTCCTTCCTACAGACCTTATCTCAACCCGCCTCACAATGCTGCCCAACCAATATATATTTAAATTCCTCCTACTACCATCAAATGAAATTGTTGCAGGACTTAGCTAACAGAGAATTGAACCCGCAAGAATTTTTTTAAATATTCTTTTTTGTTTTATTTTAGGCCTTTCTTCCTCAGTAATACTCGAGTATCCGATACTAATGTTGTGTATTCACGTCGCAAACACCTTGACACGCATAGTTCATACACGTCGCTACTGAAATCAAAAGACCCTCATCACCACCATCTCTCAAAACGTCATAACTAGCTTTCGTAACCTCACTCGCTCCTCTGCTGATGCTGGCATTTTGTTCCTAGCATGTGATCTAAAGCACACGCATTTTTATAAAATATCTGACAAGCAATGAGAACTTGAATGAACTGAAGAAGAGACTATCATATTCATTGCTCCGCTATGTTTAAAGTCTCGATGACACGAGTGGTAACGACTTTAGCCGGCTGGTCTCGAGAGACTGGCATCACCGACGTGTGTCTGTGAACAAACCTCCACACATGTTGTATGGCAGTGGTCGCCAAGATATTTAAATCACTGAGTATCAGATACTTGTGTATCCCTGTAGAAAAAGGGTCTAACACTACATTGTCATTATCAGTATTGCAAGGGAGTGAATATGATATCTCTATTATACTAAAATAAAGTCACTATCCGTGTCTGTTTGTGCGCTTAGTTCTTCTCAATTACACAACTGATTTTCAGTATCATTTACAGAATTTCTACCAGAAGGTTTATAAATATAATACATGCATATTATTTTTATAGAAAGTAGAGAAAAGTCAAGCAACGCCGTCGGCTAGCATTAAATTAAATTCACTTTTTGATAAAAATATGTTTTTATTATCCATAAAATATTTACACATGTACATTTAACATTGGAGAAACACTGGATTCCATAAACTACATCTACATATTAGGCTCTCCCACATGTACGCTTCGGAACGAGCGTTCCGCGCGCCGCTTCAGGCGTGTAGAAAAATAAAGTTACATTAGTATAACGGTTTACAGCGCTGCCATCGTGGGATTTTTCTACACGCCTGAAGGGGCGCACGGAACGCTCATTCCGAAGCGTATGTGTAAATCCTACTATTCACTTTCTTGTCTTAACAGCTTACAAACGTCATAAGTAGGATTAGTCCATTCAAGGGTTTATTTATTTAAGAAACTATTTTATAATGTCGTTTCACAGAATTTGAACAATTCATCAAATTTAAAAGTTAATATTCAAGTTCTGTTATTATCTAAGTACTGTAAAACGACAAGCCCATGATGAAATAATAACCTGAATTTTAACTCGTTTAATTTTGACAAATTGTTCAAATTCTGAGAAATAATCCATCCTTAATAATTTCCTTCACATCAAACCAAAGAAAAATATTATAAACAACTTCCTTCACATCAAACTAAAGAGCGTTAACAAGAGCCTGGTAGTGTGACAATTGATTTGCGGCTGTTTGAGCTTCCGTTTGGGTAACCGTCACTCATTGTGGATCTTCATGGGGTCAGTGAACCTGGAGGTGAGGATGTAGAAGGCAGCAGGAGCAGGCACGAGGGTCAGCAGAGCCCCGTGGAAGACGGGGTCCTTGAGGCCGGTGATGGAGACGATGCCGTAGGCGTGCAGCAGCCAGTGGCCCAGCAGGATGACTACGTTGCGCACTTCCGTCACCGAGGACACCAGCATGGCCACGACAGACTGGTCGATCTTTACAGAGAAGTGCGACGCTGACGACATCATGGACAAGATGATGATGATGTAGGGGAAAGAGTAATCTGAAAGTAATCATTGCAATTTTACAATATTCATTGTCATTAAGTGACTTTGTGATATAGATTTATTTCCCATTCTCATCTGACAAATGTTAAACCGTGTAGAAATGTCAATGCATGTTTGGCGTGTATCCGGTGCCGAAGCCATCAATGACACTAGGTCCTTTTTTTTTTTTTTTTTATTTTATAGTGAATACCTCACAAGAGTCCCAACTGCTCCCGTCTGGAGCCAGTGAGACTATGGCATCCCCAATTGGGGGATGTTGTGAGGCTGAAGGTAAGTGGGGAAGGGAAAGAGGAAGGTGGGGAAGTACCTGGCTATTCAGATCTAGTCACTAAACACGGCTAAAGCCATTTGGAGCAACGTTTCAATTCTGAATGGTGGTCTTACACCAGGGCGATACTGGTAGTATCTTCCACTCTGGAACGTGCCGCAAATATACTATATATTATTTTAATTAATTAATTGTGAAATAACACAAATTAATCAAATAAAATTTATTTGCGCACGCTGGGTTCGAACTCGCGACCTTCGGAATGGCAGTCCAATGCGTTACCACTGGACTATGCCGGCCGTCCTTGTAGGATCTTCCATTAAAGTACCGGTAGAACAAGGACAGCACTCCCACCTGACGCCTGTTCTCAAAAGATTGCAATCCGTTTGTTAACGCACATTAAGCGGGCAGTTCATGCGCTGACGGCAATGTGTAGCGGGTGAAATAAAAGGTTACGTACAAAATTATAGATTTAGCTTTAAATAATGTACAAATTTGAATGTAATTTTCTACGTATTACTAACCATACCCAGCTATGAAAGTATAGTTGGGACCTTTCCAAAGAGATTGGTATACAATATTCATATAGAAATATCGGATAGCAATATCTTTTACGCTATTAACCCCTCCAGCGTTTGAGGGTCATAAATGACCGGGCGTTTATATTTTATAAAAATATTTTTATCTTTTTTTCATGCAGAAACACGTAATTTTTTTAACATTAGATAGAGAAATAATAATTTTATACTGAAATCCATTAATAAAATCCTAAAAATTGCCAAAATTAATAATTCATATTTCACACCGCTATCGTAACAATCGGTTTAAAAATTATTTTTTAAATGAACGAGATAAAAGTGAATTTACAGTTGTCTTACAAATTCCCCAAACAAAACAATTTTTATATGATTGGAGTAAAAAATTAAGTAAAAATCTGGTTAGCATTTTTGACAACATTTTTCACATTTGATATTAAAATTTAATTATTTAGAAATAGTAATGTTTATTTTAAATATAGATCTACCCTTCTCACTATCAAACACCAGTAGATGGAATGGGTAGAACTACCTTTTCCGCACAAAGTGGTTAAGTTATTTTTTATTAAGGATTTTTTCAAGTAACTTGGGGGTACAAAGCTTTTTATTCCATAAATAAAAAAGTAATTTCATTGAAAATATGAAACCAACATTGATTGCAATGCTACTCACAGATGAGTCCCGCTCCCACGGCGTGAATGAATATGAGGATAGGCAGGAAGTAGAGACCGCAGTAGACGGCGAGGATGGAGACGGTGGGCAGGAAGGTGGCGAACACCACGCAGCGGTACAGCAGCAGCAGCGCTATGCACAGCGCATACATTATCAGCACCAGAGTGTACCTGTAACACACCACATTTGATATATTGTAAGACCCGCCTCCGTGGTCGAGAGATAAGACTCTCGACTAGCAAGCTGGTTCAAATCCCGGCTGCGCTAGTAAATTTTATTTGATTAATTTATGTTATTTCGCAATTTACTCATTTAAAATAACGTAAAGTATATTTGCGGCACGTTTCAGAGTGGAAAACACTCTCAGTATCGCCCTTGTATAAGACCATTATTCAGAATTGAAACATTGTTTGAAATGGCTTTGGCTGTATTTGGTGACCAGATCGGAATAGTCATGTACTTCCCCACCTTCCTCTTCCCCATCTCATTTCCCTTCCACCACCTTCAGCCTCACAACATACCCCAATTG
This sequence comes from Hesperophylax consimilis, assembly GCF_061612785.1. NCBI lineage: Eukaryota > Metazoa > Arthropoda > Insecta > Trichoptera > Limnephilidae > Hesperophylax > Hesperophylax consimilis. The sequence goes on along the minus strand of NW_028301348.1, from coordinate 67,169 downwards.
GGGATGCCATAGTCTCTGGCTACAGACGGTTGGGATCTGTTGGACTCTTGCGCGGTCTGCCAGTCGGAGAACATCAGACAGCCAAGATCACTTAAATAAAACACTTAATAGAAGTACTCACAGAGGATAGACAGCCTCCTGCGTGCAGTGCAGCGTGGTTTGGTAGTTGGGCGTGGGGTTGTGCAGCAGGGTGTACCAGTCAGCTAGACCGCCCACGCGGCAGGCACGCACGCTCAGCGAGCCCAGCGGGTCGGAGAACAGCAGCGTGATAACACAGGCCATGGCCACCTCAAACAGCGCACACACGTGCATGGCTATCAGGTGGCGATTGAAGCTGGGAGTGGAACTTCATCAAATCAATTAAATTGAATCTCTTGGAATGTGGACATATTTTGCATTAATAGCCCTGTTCACACACTGTGCTCCTAGCTTTCGAGGCAGTTCCCAACCAACAAAATCAATTGTAACTATGTATAATAATATTTCAAACCATTGCTCAATACTTGTTTGCACTCGTCATGCGTTGAAGGCTTCGTAGCGAGTTCTGAGCTAACAACTATGTCCAGATACCAAGAAGCTAGTGCATGAGCTGTTCCCAATTAGCTAGAAAGTTAATTACATTGATGGGAGGGTCCAAATGTGTTATTAGAGTCACAATTGATTTCATACACTTTATTTTGCTATTTTGACTGCTTAATCATTTATTTGCTAGTTGGGTATGAAACGTGCGTATTGCGTGGACTATCCAGACAGAGCTAATGCTGCTACATAAATGGTAAGCATTGATACTGCTTGTTTGTCAGTTACATGATTTCATCGCCGTTGGGGCAAAACTCACCAAACCAAAACACACATTTTTGAGATACTACAAATTTGAAAGCTAAAATATAAACATTAAAATACAATTTTTAGTTTTCTAAGTTTTATTTACCCGCATAATCTATTTATATAAATAAAAAATATCAATGTTCGTTTGTTCAAAATCTTAAATCTTAAAGTTCTACACCGATTGCTTTGAAGTTTTGACACAACGTTGCATTTGAGTACGAGTGTGTTTTTATATACCTATCTTATATAGATGTCACCTGTAATAGGTAAAAACATGCCTTTTGAAAAACAGGGTAATCTGTTGGACGTAAAAGCAACAGGCGCTATTGTACATTTATTTGAATTTCACTCTTGTTTTCTTGAATGATATGGAAACTAACCCACTTTCCGACTTCCAATCGAGCTGAACCTCGGCAAATAAACTCGTTGTGGATGACAATGCATTCTATGATCTTCTAGTGGCAATCACTCACACAATCGGACATATAGGCATTTCTCTGAAATTGACATTACAGCAGTTAATATACTCAATAAATGTCGATCCTACCCAATTGGAATTTGGCTATTGTTAAAAATTTTAAATACATCTATTAATAAAAATATTATTATTTTCTTTTATACCATACTATGTAAATTTGCATACTTACATTATTTTTATTTTAAAGACAATTTATCTTTCTACTGATAGGTAGATACTTACAATTTGAATGATATAAATTTATACATCATAATGGAAATTAAAATATATTTATGTTAGGTTAGAAGAGCTACATTTTTAGAATTTTTATTTATTTAGCTAAAATCTGTTGAATCTCCAATTTAGTGAGATTTAGCTTAAATCTATTGAATCTCCGATTATGAAGATTTAGCTTAAATCTATTGAATCTCCAATTATGAAGATTTAGCTTAAATCTATTGAATCTCCGATTTAGTAAGATTTTGCTTAAATCTATTGAATCTCCGATTTAGTAAGATTTTGTTTAAATCTATTGAATCTCCAATTTAGTAAGATTTAGCTTAAATCTATTGAATCTCCAATTTAGTAAGATTTAGCTTAAATCTATTGAATCTCCGTTTTAGTAAAACTTTTACAATAATTTGTTAGGCAATGGACAATACCTTTCTCTCTTGTAAACAATGTCGATGAAGAACCAGTGCAGCACTAGGGCCAGGAGGGCCATGAATCCGAGGTAAAGCCAGTCGTAGAGCAGCAGTTCCTCCACGCACGGGGTGCAGTGGCCCGAGAAGCTGGCGCGGTAGCCCCGCGGGCAGGCACCGCACTCGCCCCACGTGCCATTCTCCCACTGCGAGCGCCCGCAGTACTGTCCCGGGCACGTCTGGATCAGAGTCATGGCATCTCAAACCTGGACAACAACATTTTATATCTTTACAGTGTGCAATACACAGCAAGTACATAATACTAAAACCAAACTAAGACTATCCATAAACCATTATTTCGAGACAAACAAAGATTTTTTTTTTGAATCTCTTCAAAATTGATTTTAAGATATTGAATCATGTTTTAAATTTGAAATCTCGCAAGATTCCAAACTGCTCCCAACCGTCTGGAGCCAGTGGAATACGGCATCCCCAATTGGGGTTGGAAGAGGAAGGTGGGGAAGTACCTGGCTTTTCAGATCTGTTCACCAAACACGGCCAAAGCCATTTCAAGCAACAATTCTGAATTGTGGTCTTACACCTGGGCGACACTGAGAGTATCTTCCACTCTGGAACTTGCCGCAAATATTCTATATACTATTTTAAATGAGTAATTTGTGAAATAACGCAAATTAATCACATAAAATTTACTTGCACAGCTGGGATTTGAACCCGAGACCTCTAGCTACCTGGTTCGAGAGCCTTATCCATTGACCACGGTGGCCGTCAATGTTAATGTCATTTGAATGGTATGGCTTAGATAAGTTTGGCATATATTTACATATACAAATTTGTGTTCTCATCGGTATTATTATAGAGTAGTTCATAATCCTTTTAGCCAAAAAATGATGCCATCGAATTGAGCTTTGAATAATCAAAAATACTGATTTCGGTCCAGCGTACGATGCGATGTTCGAATGTTTGGTAAATAGACACCTAATTACCTTAATTTTTATAGGCACAGATTCCATAATCTATATTTCAGACGTATATAGTTGTTTCATGTAGTAATTAAGTTGAAACGAAGTATAATTTCCATAAATTATACTTCGTTTCAACTTAATTCCTACATGAAACAACTATATACGTCGGGAGAGATGGTAAAAGACGCATTAAAATACCATTTGTATTCAATCAAAGTTCAAAGTTTCCCTTATAAAACTATTCCTTTGCCGCCATCTTGGCCTTTTTTTAGTATGGATTAATGTTAGGTGAAAGTATAATTTCAATTTAAATATGCATAAATTATTTAAATATAATCCAAACTAAGAACCTATGTTGTGTTCTGTAGTCATTGTTGAAACAAAGTGTAATATCCATAATCTTTACCTAAAAGTGTGACAGCGATAGTTTACGAGGTAAATAATTATCATTACGTAAAGGTCTGCAAATACACATCCTCAACACTATATTACAAAACCTGGAGAACTTATAACAAAATTTGATAAACTTGTCGAATTCCATTCATGCTAATATGCACAAAAATTATAAATAGCACTTGGTATTCAGCGGAATTCGACAAGTTTACCCACTATTCGAAGGCGGTGTTAGAACCCTGAGACTTGGTCAGTGACCAGCAGAGGTGTGCAAAATGGGTACCCAAAACCATTTGAAATGGATTTATTTGAAATAAAGCACATCTCTGGTGACCAGTCACCCTAGTTGTAGTCGTGCACATCGCTCGGGTCCATAAAAAAATGGATAGTGTAAAGGCTTGTTTTAAAATTATCCTTATTGCATCGCTATAAATGATCGTATTTTTTCTTGTTGTTATACAGACCAAATCCGACAAAACGTGTGTTCGAACAATTTTGAACAAAGAATTCAAACTCACCCAAATTCTGTTAGAAATTGTCTATTTTAAAGAAAAATTGTCCAGTAATATTCTCCTAAGCAATATAGCATAAAATTAGTGTATTAAGGAAAAAAGTTTGAGTATTATGACATTTGTCAAATATACAGAAATTGTCTTCTCACATTTTTGACAGTAAATGAAGTATTGCCAGATTGCTAAACACTTTCACAAATTATATTTATGTTTGGAAGTACTAGCGCAATAGCCATATAATTAGAGCTTTGGGCACAAACACACTAGTGTCTGCCATAATCAGAAATAATTGATAAAAATGAGGTTGAATGAAATATTTAAAGAATGTCACCGAAAGGTCTTGGTCGTGGCAGAAGGAAACAAGTCGAAATGGATGGAAAAGGGGATGGGGAAAGGACGGCCGGATGGCAGAGTATCTAGATTAGCCCTGTCTAGTTAAATTCATTTTAAAAATAACGCCACGTAGCGTACGTCACAAATATGGAGATGAACTTAACAACCCAACTCTGTTTAAACTCCTTGTACAAGCGTTCAAACTCGTAAGCGAAACCACGGAGAATTTGTTGTCAGAGGTGTTGTAATATGGACATAATTCAAATTTAAATATTTGGAACTGGGCTATTTTTGTGATTGAAAAAATGAACCTGCCCAGCATAGCTGAGAAGCAAAATAGCTTACTCTAGAAGAGTCTACTAGACCAACAAAAGGTAAAACGCAATGCATAGTGCCCATTTCGCATTGCGACACAGTGCGTGGGCCTTTTCATAAATGTGCACGTGAACCAAACTAAAATTGTGTTGGGGTTATTTTTATTTTTATGCCGTGTCTAGTCTAATTTAGTCTATGCAGAGTATTCTAATATACTTCCCTCAATTTGTCAGATTCAAGACAATAATTTAATTTCATTTTTACTCCCCACTACTCAACTAATACATCGTGATACCTACCAATGCAATATGGGCATGATATTAGTTGAGAAAATCACAAAAAAATTAATGTGTAAAATTAATAAATAAAAACAAATAAACCTTGTCAGCATTGCAAGCAAGTAGCAATTCTGCCACGAGTTTGAAGAGTTATATAGGTAGACTCTTTTAGGGGACACCTAATATAGAATGTAGTTAATAAAAAAACGTTTTACTTTTCCTGAGAACTGTCGGACGAAGAATGCATGCTTGTACCAATAACTTCTCTATTTATTTGGCTTTTTTTTTTAATAGGAGAAAATATTTTTTAAATCAGCAAAAAGTAGCATCTTTTGAATCATCATTCTTACGGGCACAAATGCGGCTTTCTCGGGGACTGCGCCGAACAGACTGAAATGTTAGATTCTTACTAAGAATTATGGTCTGAAGTCCAATCAATTACAAAATCAGCAAAAATTAGCATTTTTGGAACAATCATCATACTTACGGGCACAAATGCAAGACCTGGGTCCGAACTTTGAAAGCGTTTTTCTCACGCTCTACTGCGCCGAACGGACTGAAATTTCGGAATCTTACTAATAATTATGGCATGAACCTGAATCAATAACAAAATATTACATTTTTGTAAAATCATCATTCTTACAGGCTCAAATACTTTATACCGAATCTAAAACCGCTAGGAGTTCGCGCTCCGTCACGCTGCAGTTTGGCTCATGGGCATTAAAGCACCTAGAAAAGTATGGAACCGGGTGATCCTCTCCTTCAAAAAATTGTGTGTGTACACCGCCTAAGCCCACATTACCTGCATCACAGTGAATAGTAAATGGCAGTGAAAAATCAGGGCAATTAAATTAAAGCCTTCTTTCATTTCTTAAAAGAGTTGTCCGCCTCCGGAGACCAAGAAATATTACTCTCTATTTATTTATTTTATTTCTAGAGCCAGTGAGTTTGTTAAGGGTGCGGCTATGGCAGAAAAATCCGCGATAAAGCGCATAGGCCAATAAAAGCTTTTATCTGTTTTGAATTTTTTGGGGAGGAGGAAAGACAGATGCCGGCAGTGAGCAAAATCAACTGTAAACGGGTTTTCCGCTCGTGTTCCTCGAGTCTCACGCCGTGTAGGAGATCAATGCTGCTATCTCTGTCGAGCAGATTCTTGTATTATAACACCGCGTATCTCAAAAAATACGAAATTATTTTTTTCCGACTTTATTTTAAAACTACAAACAATTTTTTATCAATCACCAACCCTTTTGTACGAAGTTTGGTAACAACGCGTATCAAAGAATTAAAAAATTAAGAAATATAAAATATAGTCGAAAAAGATAATTTCGTATTTTTTGAGATACGCGGTGTTATAATATAAGCGACATTGTGTAAAACAGAAACTAAGATGTCCAAGGTAGTATATCAAGGTACAAATTGAACGCGTTTTAAATATGTTTTGCAATTTACAATGAGGATTGCATGAATGAGACACAGCAGGCGTATTAAAGATAATATTTTACCTCTCCAAGCTCTTAATTTCCTGTTGTTTATTTAAATGCATTTATTGAATACCCGTCAGTGCAAAAATAAAAAGTATTTCTTACCTCCTCATCCAAATCTCAAAACTCCAAGCTTCATTATTCAAGCTTCAAAGGCCGAAAATTATTGTTCGTTACATCATTCGGCGCCTGTACGGAATGGATTCCGCAATCAACACAACATATTTTTTAATTTATTTTTTATTTAATATTTGAAAACATATATTTTTACATAGATAAGTATACAGGATAAAAAAAGATATAAAACAATAGAAATGAAAGTAGCCTTTCCTCACTATAAAGAGACAATGCTCTTGTGTTTGGTGAGATATTTGAGATATTATCACATATTTGCGCATATTTCTTCGGCAGGGCGCCCGTTTTTTATTTGATATTTTGATATTTGGTGTTTGGTGTTTGCGTTCGGGCAGCTTCGAGTTCTACCGAACATAACCGAACGCTACCAACAGACTCGTATTACATTGCCGGGTGACGAGGAGCCATTCTGTCGCTCCTCGGTGCCAGACCCGGTCAAAGGCCTTGGATATGTCTAGTGCGACCGTTTGGGTCTCACCGTGACGTTCCAGGCACCGCCCCCAAACATGCGTCACATACACGAGAAGATCACCGCACGAGCGGTTCCGCCGGAATCCGTATTGACGGTCGTTGATAATTTTGTTCTTCTCGAGGTATGTGAGCAGTTTGTCGTTGATCACTCGTTCCATCACTTTGGAAGTCGCTAGACGGCCTTTAGGCAACTTGTTACTTGAGTAGTTGAAAATCAAAAGGTACTTAACCACCATTTTGACTTTTTTTGAGATTTAAATGCCAACACGTTCTCCTGGATCACAGCTATGTTTGAAATATTATTTCAGTGCCAAAACATGGTTAAATCCTTAGTTATAGCTTGTTAAAAATCGTCTTCAATTTCAAAACGTACTTAAATCCAAAATCGTTTGTTTTCAAAACGTACTCAACAACCAATAAGGGCCATGGAATTGGCAGCCATATTGGTTTTTTAACCAATCAATGGGCTGTTTTCTGTGCAATGGACACCATAACAAGGAAAACGTTTTTTGTGAGTGGTTTTGAAGTTGATTTGGTCGTGATTTTTTGAGTTATTAACGGTAATTTTGAAAATTAAACAAAAATGAGTGAATCAATTTGTTCTCCAGTTGTACTAGCACGCACTGGAAAAGGCAGAAAGCGTTTCAGGCGACCGGAAGAGTAGACAATCAATAAACAAAAAGTTATAAGATGAGTTCCATCATAAATATACCACTCTCTAGATCGATATCTTCCGGCTTTTTGTATCCAACAGAATTATACAGTACTTAACCACAGATATACAAGCAGTACCTACCGTGCGGAGCAAAGCAGTAGACAAGGTAGAGGAAACTCAAGGCCATTTAAAAAAAGATGCGACCATAGACAACATAATTGCTCTCAGCCTACTCTATTCATTCACTAGCCCAAAAAAACTATTATAAAAATAAAAATGTCCTTGAAGCAGAAAAATGTCGAAATGTTTTCCAAGGGAAAGGTTCATCTGACTAAGAAAATAAACTTTTACAGTGCATTTCCTTAAGATGAAACTTGTTAATCTGAGAAGTAGAAACCCAAAATGACAAGAAATTTGCAAAAACACTGAAGAAAATTTCCAAAACATCGACAGTACGACGAAAAATTCCGACATTTTTCAGCCTCATGAACTCATGGTTACATATGATTAAAAATCTTTAATTTCACCAAAACAATAAGATAATACAGGATAACACTAATCAATAACATGAATAAGTTTATCGATATAATAAATAACATTTATACGTTGTGGAGGAAGACATAATGTCAAGTATGAAGCATTGTTCAAAAAACCGAACGAATAACCTAAAACTGTTAATTCACTTTAAACTTGAACTTACGTAGGTAGGTTGAATATAATATGTTTGTAACTCGCTAACACTATACTGGCTTATATTGTATTTTTATCACGAACAACTTTAACACGCAATATTTTCGACGGAAATGATAGTATTTCGGCAGAAAATGACAACCCGCGTGTATAAATAAACCACTTTGTTTGAATGATTTGAAACTGTCAAACATCTGTCAAACGTCAAAATTCCGTCATCTCTTTCTGTTACACGAGTCATTATGGTAGAGAGCGAGAGATCAAACCAATCCTTCTGTTCTCACCAATGAGATCTGAGCTTTTAGCCATATTATTCGTTTTCTATAAGAATTTTGAGGTGGGCGTGGCGGTTTCAAATGAGTTTCGAGGCCAAAGCTTAGTTAAATGCCCCTGAGTTCCATCATGCTACTAAGACATCAGTCTATGGAAACCACAGATCGATGATAAAATAGATCGATGATCGATAAACAACCAGTGTTTTGAGAAAAATATTTATGGCTAATCAAACTTAAAAACGTTTTCCAATAAATTGGGTCCACATACAATGATAAAGATTTTTCATTTAATAATCAAAAATAACATAGGTAATGCTTCATTCACATTCTGATTTTTTTTAAAACGAATAATTTTTTTGCGTTATAAATATTAAGTAGGTTGAAGTAACGATTTTTTTATTATTAAAGGTTTTTGCATTTCGCGATTAATAATAATCATTTAATTTAGGGTGGCGGTCATGAGAACCGTCGCCCCGGGAGCCATTCATACATAGCATGATCTCTTTATTTTTTTAACCAGTAGGTAACATATTTCGTTTTGCATATATATTTTTTTTTTTATTAAATTAATGATAATTCTTATAAAGCCATTTCTGCGAAAAATTAGCTCGGTGACGCTGTAATCTACCAGGAGCACAGACGTTTGGGAAAGTAATTTACTATTAAAAACGGTTTATTCAATTGTTTTTTTTTTTTTAAATAACCTTTTTTCAGTTAAAAGTTTTTACATATGGGTACTGTCATCCCGTACTGAAAAAATGATCAGTATATTTCTTTCTTTAATTTTGTAGTCCCACACTCTTCGTCTCATCTACACCCAAACATCAAATGGCTTAGTACATTTACCCATTAGTTGCCTGCAACGGGCAAAAAGCTAATTTTAGGCACATACATTCAAACATACATACATTTGAATAAATTTGTGGTCACACATTCATTGCTTCATTCACATGCAAACATACATATTACATTTTTAAAAGTTTTTAAATTTTGCGTGTTTTTGAGGTAAGATTAGGTTAGAACATGAGAAAAGGTATTAGATTTAAATCACAAACCAGTTTATACAAACCTATCGTAGCCCACAAACTACTTGAAAACTGGGATATAACTCTAAAGGGGACGCGAGCAGGCGTTATTAAAGGGGCAATTTATGTTACAGAAAATAACATGGAAAATAGGTTTTAGAATTAAATCACAAACCAGTCTATACAAACCTAGCGTAGCCCACATACTATTTGAAAACTGGGATGTAACTCTAAAGGGGACGCGAGCAGGCGTTATTAAAGGGGCAATTTTTTGTTACAGAAAATATGTATTAGAATTAAATCACAAACCAGTCTATACAAACCTAGCGTAGCCCACAAACTACTTGAAAACTGGGATATAACTCTAAAGGGGACGCGAGCAGGCGTTATTAAAGGGGCAATTTTTTGTTTCAGAAAATAACATGGAAAATAGGTATTTGAATCAAATCACAAACCAGTCTACACAAACCTAGCGTAGCCCACATACTTTTTGAAAACTGGGATGTTACTCTTAAGGGGACGCGAGCAGGCGTTATTAAAGGGGAAATTCACATTACTTAAAAATTTGCAGTCCCACACCCTCGCCTCATCTACATTCAAATACTACACCGCGCGATTAATTTTTACCCATCAGTTGCCTGCAACGGGCAAAAAGCTAGTATATATATATATATATATATATATATATATATATATATATATATATATAGTAATACACAGTTTCTTTGTTTTTATTTGGTCGCTTAAAATTAGGCGAAAATCGACCACTTGAACTTAAAGTCGCATAGGACACTAGGTTCGTTTTGGCGTGAAAGTAGCAAAAAAGTTGCCTCTCATTTGTTTCGATCTTCAGGCGAAAGTAGACCGAGACGCCTCTCTGCGGGAAGAGAATTCGAGTTCAATTTTGCGTGCAAAAACGTGAATTTCCAGTCAGTGTTTTTAGCCGGAAGCTCGACAGGATTCGTACGGAAGAAGACGTAGACAAAAATTGGCGGCAGAAACTGGAAGCGCGCAATACTAAAGTACCGAAGTTCACGCTTCCGCCGCCAGGAGGAAAATTATTATTATTATTATTAAAAATTATTCCTAAACTAACTAACTAACTAACCATCACGCCGTTTCCCCGCAGGGGTAGGCAGAGAGGACGGACCGCCAAACAACTCGGTCTTGGCACACACTCCTTGCCTCATTCACATTCATACATCGTCTCATACATACTCTTCTATTGTTCTGACTCTTGACATGGCCCGACTCAAGTATCTGATTCACTTGGTCGTGCCATGTCTTCCTCGGGCGCCCCCGACTTCTGGCGAAAAGGCGATTTGCGGCCGTATAATTGTCGGAGCTTCTCGATTGGTAATCGACTTTTCCCTGCCAGAAATGACGAGTGTTGCCACCCGCGCGGTTTCGAAACGGCCAAATTTTGGTGCATTTTCGCAACGTTTCGTTTTTATAGATCGGGATGATGTGTAAAACTTTTTCTCCTTTACAGTTTATATTTTTATTCAATTTCGAACGCACCCCGAACGCGAAATCATTAAAAAAAAAATTCTTGCGCCTTTTTGCTCGAAAATTTTGCGTTTTTCGCATTACTCGAACGTAAATTAAAAACACGATTGATTTTTATCGAGCGTCGGGTCTGAATTGATCGGGTATCGTTGATTTTTTATTTTAAATTTTACGAAAGATGTTTTTAAATTTCCTCATTTTTAGGGTAATAGGTTTAAATAATGTCTAAATGTTTTTCTTTTCATAGTGGTATCATTATATTAAGACGCCATATCACGTGGTTTTTTTGGCAAATGGCGGACTGTTTTCTAAAAATCCACTATCGGATTTTTGTGTTTTAAATATTATCAAGTCCGCTGAAATGGACACGATGTTAGTCGATGTTATTCTGTATAATGAAGTTCTGTGTGTCATCGACGAGTGTGATCATGGGATTCTTTAAGAAATATGGATTCATAACGTGACGAAAAAAACATGGTGGTTCAGGTAAATATCCTTATTTAATGTTATTTTTTTGCTGTACCGAGTTGAAAATGAATATAACGTTACAATATATATTGATAAATGATTATTCAAATAGCTAACTCTTATCAAATGTCATTACAGGATTTAGAAACATCTCCACTGTATGCTATTAACAATGGACACCTTCACGGGGCGTTGCGTGTTGATCTTCGGTTAAAAATACACCTAGGCGGTTTCATCGATGGTAATTGATGGCGTTTCTTGGACAGGTATGTACACGTATGATAGTTGAGAATTTTTCAGAATGTTTTACAAGTTTTCAGTTGAACTTGCTCGCTGGATGACGTTAAATAAATCGCAACGTCAAACGTTTAATCATCGCACGAGAGCATTCTTTGCAAACGCAGCCGGCTCCAGTTTCAGATTACATAGATTCCTAAATTATCTTTTCTTTAGCCTGTAATTGACGATGGATATCTTCACAAAATTAATCATTAAACGAGCGTTTCTCTGCAGATCTTTTTGTAGAACCAAGTTAAAAGTGAATATAAAATTATAATACTATATACAATATGCCTAAGTTTTATCAAATATCATTTCCAGATTATTGAAACTTCTCTACGATGACGCTTTGAAGCCTCGACGTTCTGAACAAAGGAGAATGATGACGGTTGGCGATTACACATCGCAGAATTATGTCGTTTTCTCGAGGTAATATAACAATTTGTTCATAATATTACTGTTACATAAAATAAAAGCCCAACTTTTATCTACTGAAACGTTTAACTGTCTGCTTTTTGTAATTGACGATGGATATCTTCACAAAATTAATCATTAAACGAGCGTTTCTCTGCAGATCTTTTTGTAGAACCAAGTTAAAAGTGAATATCATTATAATACTGTATATTAATATAATATTTGACATTTACAGGACGTCAAACCGTCAAATTTACCAGCCTCGACAATCTGAACAAAGGACAGCGTAGAATTTTGACACTTTCTCGAGGTAAATATTATTATTTATAGATTTATAAATTTCTAGCACAATTATTGAAATGTTTCTTCTTTCTAGATAATTATTGAAGCGATATTTGAAAAGTAACGCAACTTCTCTTGATACGAGCGGCTGTGTTATAAATTATTACATATTAGTATTGACATAAGACATCTGCATATTATGTGTAGTTAGTTCTGGCTGCTATTTGACATAACATTTGAAACTTTGACAATCGCCATTATCGCCGAGTCTGTAAATTTTGCTCATTTCTTCTAATCAATCGTCTCTTATTGCAGATTTTTTTGTTGTACCAAGTTAAAAACATTAAAATACTATATATTAATAAATGAATTAACAATATGCATAATTTTTTTCGTTTGCAGGATGTCTGTCTGCGTTTTCAAGTCCTCGAGAATGAATGAACTTCAGCCGGCGTTACTTTGAACTGGAACTAATTTCACAATCCTCTCTATGTCTTTCCAAAGGCGTGATGAAAATGATGACACTTCAACGCTTTGATATTTTAAAGTTACTAATCATCCATGAATGGTATAATTATGGAACTAATTACAGTAGAACCTCGTTAATTCGAAATCCAGCGGACATCAAAAATCAAATTTCGAATTAACGAATTCCCACGTAATTCGAAATTTTATGAAAAAAAAAAAAAAAAAAAAACGCCGAAAATCGATTTTCTCGGCCGCCTCTTCAAATCTGGGTGGTATTTTAGTTGTAAATTCGTATTAATACCAATTATTTCTTTATTTTCGCGGTCGATTACCGTAGCAACCGGCCCTTTAAATTCAGATATTCGCAATAAATTCGTAAAAATGCTATATATTTACGCGTAAATCGAGACTTTGCTGCGGATTTCGGTCGCGGCCTACGCTTTAAATTGAGATATTCGTAAAAATACGATATATTTCCGCGTAAATCGAGATTTCGCGGTAATTTTCCGTCGCGGCCGGCCCTTTATTTCAAATATCTGAATTTGGATTCGTAAAAATACGATATATTTCCGAGTAAAACGAGAATTCGCGGCCGGCTCTTCAAATTCAAATATTCGAAATAAATTCATAAAAATGCTATATATTTACGCGTAAATCGAGATTTCGCTGCCGATTTCGGTCGCGGCCTACCCTTTAAATTGAGATATTCGTAAAAATACGATATATTTCCGCGTAAATCGATATTTCGCGGTAATTTTCTGTCGCGGCCGGCCCTTTATTTCAAATATATGAATTTGAATTCGTAAAAATACGATATATTTCCGCGTAAAACGAGAATTCGCGGCCGTATTCCGTCGCGGCCGGCTCTTCAAATTCAGATATTCGAAATAAATTCGTAAAAATATGATATATTTCCGCGTAAATCGAATTTTGTCGGCAGTTTTTCGTCGCGGCCGGCCTTTTAAGTTCAGATATTTGAAGTAAATTCGTAAAAATATGTCATATTTCGGCATGCATCGAAATTTTTCGGCCGATTTCCGTCGCGCCGTATTTTTTCAACTCGGATATTCGAAGTAAAGTTAGTAAAAATACGATATATTTCCGCGTAAATTGAAATTTCGCGTCCGATTTCCGTCGCGGTGACGAAATACGATATATTTACGCGTAAATCGAAATTACGCGGCCGAGTTTCGTCGCGGTCGACCCTTTAAATTCAGATATTTGGCGTAAACTCGTAAAACTACGACATATATCCGCGTAAAATGTATTTTATCGGCCCTTTAAACTCGGATATTCGAAATAAATTTGAAAAAAATACGACATTCCAATGTAAATCGATTCAGATTTACAAAATAATAATACTAATTAGGACGATGTATAACCACGTAAAAATACATTTTTCGGCGTTTTACCGAAACCTCTGACTTTTAGATTCGGATTTACGAAATATTATGATTTATTTTCGCAAAAATCAAATTTTTTCGAATTACACGAACAAATTTTCGTGCGCGGACAAAAATAAATTTCGAATTACGAATTAACGAATTTCGAATTAAAAAAAATTTTGTATGAAAAAATTTTTCAGAGGAAATTTTTTTTGCGAAAATTTCGAATTACTCGTTTTTTCGAATTATCGGGGTTCGAATTAACGGGGTTCTACTGTACATAACTAGCTTGCCAGTTAATATATCTACTTAAATCGGAAACGATCAAGGTTTTTAATTGGACGGCCAATTTGTTCATTTAAAATTTGTTCACAGACGAATGGAATGGAACATTACAAACTCCTCAAAGTTGCGTACCATCATGAAATAGTTTTACCGTCAAGTACGATTTGCCAAGATGTTATTAGCGCACTTTACGGAGATTCTCATTCTGTAGCGATTCAAATTTATTCAGTGACAGAGCGATACTGTGTCCCAAAAATGTAGATGCACGTAAAATTAACGTTAAAGTCTTGCTTATGAAATGACAGTTAATAAATCGCAGGGTCAAACTTTTAATCAGATTGGTGTTTATTTACCAGAACCCGTCTTTACGCATGGGCAATTGTATGTAGCTTGCTCCAGAGTCAAAACAATAAATTCATTAAAAATTCAAATAGTCGACGGAAGTCGTCAAGGTGTAAATCAGGCCGGAGTTTCAACCCAAAACATTGTTTACAGGGAAATTTTAGATTAGGTATTGTCGTTTTATATCTATTTAAACCAGTAAATTTAATCTATTTAAGACTAATCTTCCCATTTTAAATTTATTCACAGGGTTAAATACATTCATTTGATGATAACGTAAACCTAAATTTGTCACTATTTGAGGGAACTGTTGATTTTTATCATTAGGAAAATTTAGTTTCAGATTAAATAGATTCCCAAAAGCATTTTAACTATTTTTATATTCTGTTTAAACTTTAAAAAGTAAAACAAGTTCAAACTCAAAATACTTATATCGAATCAGATTTAAAAAAAATAAATACACTTTAATGAAATTAAAACGTTGTTTGATTTTTACTTATTTCCAAAATCTGTTATTTTATTTTATTTATTTCATTCAAAAAACAGTGTTTTACATAAAAAGCATACTCTGCACATCTCACTAGGGCATTTCAATCGGTAGCTTGACATAGGTAAATAGGTTTGCTCAGCTAGATCAGTGAGCTAAATTAAAATGTATTTATGTAAGGTAAGTTTTTAGATTCTCACGGCCAAAAGCATTTTTGTTGTTTGTTTTTGGGGTGTTATGCCGTGTTGCGCTAACTCCTTCTTTAGCCGACGTTTCGGACAGCGTCGGCTAAAGAAGGAGTTAGCGCAACACGACATAACACCCCAAAAACAAACAACAAAAAAGTATTTATGTAAGTTCAAGTAGTTGTAGGTAGTAAACAATTATATTTTTAACGTCTTACTTTTAAGTAAAGAGAGTGAAATGTGTATATTTCTTTTCTACGGTTTATACTGTGGATTCCAAATTGTCGAGGCATATTCCAGTGTACTTCTGACTCATACAAAAGTTAAAACGCTTTTAACACGCGAGGCAACAAAACACAAGTGTCTTAGCGCGTTGTTCAGTTCAAAGTTTTTACAGCTTTAAAACCACTATTCCATATTATATGTATTGTGAGAAGTGTGCATTAACCCAAAGACGTCACAATTCAAGTGTTGTGTAAATCAGACGTTAAATTTGTCAAATCTAACATGTTTTGCATATTCTTTGTAAACAACAAACTATATCTGTACATTTATATTGAATGTTTTGTTACCCAATAAAAAAATATTTTAAGCATTTATGTTATAACGTGTTTCTTTCCACCACCATTTTCAATATGGATTTCATTATAGGTAAAGACTTCCATTATAGGGGTCGATGTATAAAATGTTTAAGACTTATAAAAGAAAATATACGCTACGTTAACGATATGTAGACAAATCACATCCTGATTGTTTCATTTTTAATTAAATGTATTCATGTCATAACTATGAATATGTTGAATGTGAGGTGTAATCGGATAAACTGTTTTTAATTGAACTGTTAGCAAATAAATAAATGCTGGCTGCAAAAAAAACATTCATCAGCTCAAATGTTAACAGAGACGGCAGTGGCTCAAATGTCAAATGTCATACTAAAACCACAGATAAATTATAGATAGATAGATGGATGCTTTGGAACAACCAGTTTTTATTACAAATATTTAAGGCTAATCAAACTTAAAAACGTATTCCAATAAATTGGGTCCACATACAATGATAAAGATTTTTCATTTAATAATCAAAAATAACATAGGTAATGCTTCATTCACATTCTGATTTTTTTTAAAAGGAATAATTTTTTTGCGTTATAAATATTAAGTAGGTTGAAGTAACGATTTTTTTTTTTTTATTAAAGGTTTTTGCATTTCGCGATTAATAATAATCATTTAATTTAGGGTGGCGGTCATGAGAACCGTCGCCCCGGGAGCCATTCATACATAGCATGATCCCTTTATTTTTTTAACCAGTAGGTAACATATTTCGTTTTGCATATATATATTTTTTTTAATTAAATTAATGATAATTCTTATAAAGCCATTTCTGCGAAAAATTAGCTCGGTGACGCTGTAATCTACCAGGAGCACAGACGTTTGGGAAAGTAATTTACTATTAAAAACGGTTTATTCAATTGTTTTTTTTTTTTTAAATAACCTTTTTTCAGTTAAAAGTTTTTACATATGGGTACTGTCACCCCGTACTGAAAAAATGATCAGTATATTTCTTTCTTTAATTTTGTAGTCCCACATTCTTCGTCTCATCTACACCCAAACATCAAATGGCTTAGTACATTTACCCATTAGTTGCCTGCAACGGGCAAAAAGCTAATTTTAGGCACATACATTCAAACATACATACATTTGAATAAATTTGTGGTCACACATTCATTGCTTCATTCACATGCAAACATACATATTACATTTTTAAAAGTTTTTGAATTTTGCGTGTTTTTGAGGTAAGGTTAGGTTAGAACATGGAAAAAGGTATTAGATTTAAATCACAAACCAGTTTATACAAACCTAGCGTAGCCCACAAACTACTTGAAAACTGGGATATAACTCTAAAGGGGACGCGAGCAGGCGTTATTAAAGGGGCAAATTTTTGCTACAGAAAATAACATGGAAAATAGGTATTAGAATTAAAACACAAACCAGTCTATACAAACCTAGCGGAGCCCACAAACTACTTGAAAACTGGGATATAACTCTAAAGGGGACGCAAGCAGGCGTTATTTAAGGGGCAATTTATGTTACAGAAAATATGTATTAGAATTAAATCACAAACCAGTCTATACAAACCTAGCGTAGCCCACATACTATTTGAAAACTGGGATGTAACTCTTAAGGGGACGCGAGCAGGCGTTATTTAAGGGGCAATATATGTTACTTAAAAATTTGCAGTCCCACACCCTCGCCTCATCTACATTCAAATACTACACCGCGCGATTAATTTTTACCCATCAGTTGCCTGCAACGGGCAAAAAGCTAGTATACATATATTAATACTCAGTTTCTTTGTTTTATTTGGTCGCTTAAAATTAGGCGAAAATCGACCACTCGCCCCTAAAGTCGCATAGGACACTAGGTTCGTTTTCGTGTGCTTGAAAAAAGTTGCCTTTCTTTTGTTTCAGGCTTCACGCGAAAGTAGACCGAGACGCCTCTCTGCGGGAAGAGAATTCGAGTTCAATTTTGCGTGGAAAACCCGAAAAACCGAGGTATCCTCCATTTCCGGAAATTCAACCGGATTCGTACGGAAGAAGACGTAGACAAAAATTGGCGGCAGAAACTGGAAGCGCTCGAGTTGCGCCATACTAAAGTAAGGAAGTTCACGCTTCCGCCGCCAGGACGGCCCCACTCTGGCGAACAGCGATTTGCGGCCGTATAATTGTCGGAGCTTCTCGATTGGTAAACGGAAGTAAAACCGTTTCGTGGTCAAGACGAAACCACGTGGTATGATTTATTTATAAAATGTACACGGTCAAACTGATGATTGCAATCCGTAGCAAATACGCCGTCTGCCTTTAATATTATCGAAAAAATTCATCCTCCGAAGGTTTAGGAACGTTATTCGGCCGTCCCGCAGATGGCGTTCGGTTCAAAATGTCTCACAGTAACCGGCTAAAATTTGACATTTGCCATTTTAACAAAAAATGCCAACAATCGGGATTTTTGGTCAGTCAGAAATCAGCCAATCATAGACACACCGAAGTGATGTGCTTTTATTTTAGTGATGTTATCTCAAAGAAACGATAAAATTTGTAGAGGTACTTACTTTGGCAGTTTATTTTTTTTTAAATCGATAATGCTTATGAACGAAATAAAATAAAGTTTGGTAAAATAATTTGGCACGGATACCGTCGCCCCGTAGTGAAAAACTACATCAAGAGCGTCTCGCAGATTTTTAATTTCTACCAGGAGCGCAGAAATTGGAAAAGGTAACTGGGAGCGATTCATAGGTTTTCATCTGATTATTTTTTAACGAGTAGGTGCCTAACTGCGTTATGTAAATATTTTTTCGGTACATTTTTGATAGTAGGTTCAGGTACCTACACAGATGGTACCGGGTAGAGGTCCTAGGTAGGCAGGTACGAGAGCGTGTTTTAGCCCGTTTTTTAGGTTTGGTTCGTAGTGTTGTTATATAACCTATGGATTTAAAATTAAAAAAAACGATCAAATCTGTTCAAGTACCTACTTTGGTAGTTCATATTTTTAAAATCGATAATGCTTTTGAACAAAATAAAATAAATGGTAAGTTTTTAAATTCTCACGGCCAAAAGCATTTTTGTTATTTGTTTTTGGGGTGTTATGCCGTGTTGCGCTAACTCCTTCTTTAGCCGACGTTTCGGACAGCGTTGCAGTGTCCATCATCAGGGCAGATCCGGTAGATCCGAAACGTCGGCTAAAGAAGGAGTTAGCGCAACACGGCATAGCACCCCAAAAAAAACAAAAAAAAAGAAATAAAATAAACTTTGGTAAAAATAATTTGACACGGATACCGTCGCCCCGTAGTGAAAAACTACATCAATTGCGTCACGCAAATTTATAAATTGTACCAAGTAGTAGTAGCAGTAGTAGGAGAAGTAGTAGTAGTAGGAGGAGTAGGAGTAGGGGTAGGAGTAGGAGTAGGAGTAGGAGTAGGAGTAGGAGTAGTAGTAGGAGTATTAGTAGAAGTAGGAGTAGGAGTAGGAGTATGAGTAGGAGTAGGAGTAGGAGTAGGAGTAGGAGTAGGAGTAGGAGTAGGAGTAGGAGTAGGAGTAGGAGTAGGAGTAGGAGTAGGAGTAGGAGTAGGAGTCGGAGTAGGAGTAGGAGTTGTAGTTGTAGTTGTAGTTGTAGTTGTAGTTGTAGTTGTAATTGTAGTAGTAGTAATTTATAAATTATACCCAGAGCGCAGAAGTTATATAGGGTGAAGCGGTGTTATTGTTATGTAAAATAAACATTTTTTAATCAAAAATTTTTCCAGAATGAGTGTTTGTAATAAATTTGAGAGGCGGGCATGGGTACCGTCGCCCCGGGAGCCATTCATATTTTAAGTTTTTGTCTCTTTATTTTTAACGAGTAGGTACCTAATTGCGTTATGAATATATTTTTTTGGTAATTTTTTTTTTAAATATATTAAGTTTGAAGATTTTTTTTTTATATAATTTTTTCCAATAAAAGTTTTACATTTTACATGTTTGTAGAGCGATGTTTTTTTCCAAAATAAAACTCGCTGGGACTTTTGAAGAATATCGGTGACAAAAACCGTACATACGATATGGGTATCAAATTACGCGTCTCGACTTACAGAATCCGAATGGCTCGGTGAAAAAATGATCGGTAAGCTCCTTGGCTCTTTTTTTTCTCAAAATATTCATTTCTTTCTAAACAAAAATATATTTTAATACATTTGTGGTCACACATTCATTGCTTCATTCACATGCAAGCATACATATTTTTCGTGTTAATTGAGCAATTTTTTTTTCCAAAATAACAACTTTTGAAGAATGTTGGTGACAAAAACCGTACATACGATATGGGTATCAAATTACGCGTCTCGACTTACAGAATCCGAATGGCTCGGTGAAAAAATGATCGGTAAGCTCCTTGGCTCTTTTTTTCTCAAAATATTCATTTCTTTCTAAACAAAAATATATTTTAATACATTTGTGGTCACACATTCATTGCTTCATTCACATGCAAGCATACATATTTTTCGTGTTAATTGAGCAATTTTTTTTCCAAAATAACAACTTTTGAAGAATGTTGGTGACAAAAACCGTACATACGATATGGATATCAAATTACGCGTCTCGACTCACAGAATCCGAACGGCTCGGTGAAAAAATGATCAGTAAGCTCCTTGGCTCTTTTTTTTCTCAAAATATTCATTTCTTTCTAAACAAACATATATTTTAATACATTTGTGGTCACACATTCATTGCTTCATTCACATGCAAACATAAATATTTTTCGTGTTAATTGAGCAATTTTTTTTCCAAAATAACAACTTTTGTAGAATGTTGGTGACAAAAACCGTACATACGATATGGATATCAAATTACGCGTCTCGACTCACAGAATCCGAACGGCTCGGTGAAAAAATGATCAGTAAGCTCCTTGGCTCTTTTTTTTCTCAAAATATTCATTTCTTTCTAAACAAACATATATTTTAATACATTTGTGGTCACACATTCATTGCATCATTCACATGCAAACATAAATATTACATTTTTAAAAGTTTTTAAACTTTGCGTGTTAGTTGAGCATTTCTTTTTCCAAAATAACAACTTTTGAAGAATGTCGGTGACAAAAACCTTACATACGATATGGGTATCAAATTACGCGTATCGACCTACACAACCCGAACGGCTCGGTGAAAAAATGATCAGTAAGCTCCTTGGCTCTTTTTTTTCTCAAAATATCCATTTCTTTTTTTAAATTTTGTAGTCCCACACTCTTCGTCTCATCTACATTCAAACATCAGATCGCTTATCACATTTACCCATCAGTTGCCTGCAACGGGCAAAAAGCTAGTATATATACAGTAATACACAGTTTCTTTGTTTTTATTTGGTCGCTTAAAATTAGGCGAAAATCGACCACTTGACCCCAAGTCGCTTTACACTCTAAGGTTTGTTTTGGCGTGAAAGTAGCGAAAAAGTTGCCTCTCATTTGTTTCAGGCTTCAAGCAAAAGTAGACCGAGACGCCTCTCTGCGCGCGTAGAGCCCGGCGTTCAATTTAGCGTGCAAAACCCGAAATACCGAGTAATCCGAATTTTGTATGAAAATAATTCCCGGAAACTCGAGAGGTTTCGTTAGGGAATCGATGTCGTCAAAATCGTCCGGCAACGCTGGCGGCGCGCAATACGAGAGCGCTGATTTTCTCTTCTTCGGCGGCCAGGACGGCGACACTCCAATAAGTTAATTCGCGGCCGGTCAATCGGCAGAGCTTCCCGGCGACAAATCGGAAAAGAAATAGTCACGTGGTAACGACGAAACCACGTGGTACGATTTATTTATAAAATGTACATGGTCATCCTAATGATTAAATTCCGTCGCAAACACGCAGTCTGCAGGTGAAATTATCGAAAAAATTCATCCTCCGAAGGTTAAGGAACGTTATTCGGCCGTCCCACAGATGGCGCTCGGTTCAAAATGTCTTACAGTAACCGGATAAACTTTTGACATTTGCAATTTGACCCGAAAAATGCCAACAGGCGGGCTTTTGTATAATCAGAAATCAGCCAATCATAGACAAGCACCGAAGAGATGTTTTATTACATAGTGATGTTACTTCAAAGAAACGATAAAATTTGTAGAGGTACTTACTTTGGCAGTATATTTTTAAAAATCGATAATGCTTATGAACGAAATAAAAAAAAGTTTGGTAAAATAATTTGGCACGGATACCGTCGCCCCGTAGTGAAAAACTACATCGAGAGCGTCTCGCAGATTTTTAATTTCTACCAGGAGCGCAGAAATTGGAAAAGGTAACTGGGAGCGATTCATAGGTTTTCATCTGATTATTTTTTAACGAGTAGGTGCCTAACTGCGTTATGTAAATATTTTTTCGGTAAATTTTTAATAGTTGGTGCAGGTACCTACACAGATGGAATTCAAAGAAACAATAAAATATTTGTAGGTACTTACTTTGGCAGTATATTTTTTTTAAATCGATAGTGCTTTTGAACGAAATAAAATAAATGGAAAGTTTTTAGATTCTCACGGCCAAAAGCATTTTTGTTATTTGTTTTTGGGGTGTTATGCCGTGTTGCGCTAACTCCTTCTTTAACCGACGTTTCGGACAGCGTTGCAGTGTCCATCATCAGGGCAGATCAAGTAGATCCGAAACGTCGGCTAAAGAAGGAGTTAGCGCAACACGGCATAACACCCCAAAAACAAACAACAAAAAAAATAAAAAAAATAAAGTTTAATAAAAATAATTTGACACGGATACCGTCGCCCCGTAGTGAAAAACTACATCAATTGCGTCACGCAAATTTATAAATTGTACCAAGTAGTAGTAGCAGTAGTAGGAGTAGTAGTAGAAGTAGTAGGAGGAGTAGGAGTAGGAGTAGGGGTAGGAGTAGGAGTAGGAGTAGTAGTAGGAGTAGTAGTAGAAGTAGTAGGAGGAGTAGGAGTAGGAGTAGGAGTAGGAGTAGGAGTAGGAGTAGGAGTAGTAGTAGGAGTAGTAGAAGAAGTAGGAGTAGGAGTAGGAGTATGAGTAGGAGTAGGAGTAGGAGTAGGAGTAGGAGTAGGAGTAGGAGTAGGAGTAGGAGTAGGAGTAGGAGTAGGAGTAGGAGTAGGAGTAGGAGTAGGAGTAGGAGTAGGAGTAGGAGTAGGAGTAGGAGTAGGAGTAGGAGTAGGAGTAGGAGTAGGAGTAGGAGTAGGAGTAGGAGTCGGAGTAGGAGTAGGAGTTGTAGTTGAAGTTGTAGTTGTAGTTGTGGTACCGTCGCCCCGTAGTGAAAAACTACATCAATAGCGTCACGCAAATTTATAAATTGTACCCAGAGCGCAGAAGTTATATAGGGTGAAGCGGTGTTATTGTTTTGTAAAATAAACAGTTTTTAATCAAAAAAATTTCCAGTTTGAGTGTTTGTAATAAATTTGAGAGGCGGGCATGGGTACCGTCGCCCCGGGAGCCATTCATATTTTAAGTTTTTGTCTCTTTATTTTTAACGAGTAGGTACCTAATTGCGTTATGAATATATTTTTTTGGTAATTTTTTTTTTAAATATATTAAGTTTGAAGATTTTTTTTTTATATAATTTTTTCCAATAAAAGTTTTACATTTTACATGTTTGTAGAGCGATGTTTTTTTCCAAAATAAAACTCGCTGGGACTTTTGAAGAATGTCGATGAGAAAAACCGTACATACGATATGGGTATCAAATTACGCGTCTCGACTTACAGAATCCGAATGGCTCGGTGAAAAAATGATCGGTAAGCTCCTTGGCTCTTTTTTTTCTCAAAATATTCATTCCTTTCTAAACAAAAATATATTTTAATACATTTGTGGTCACACATTCATTGCTTCATTCACATGCAAGCATACATATTTTTCGTGTTAATTGAGCAATTTTTTTTTCCAAAATAACAACTTTTGAAGAATGTTGGTGACAAAAACCGTACATACGATATGGATATCAAATTACGCGTCTCGACTCACAGAATCCGAACGGCTCGGTGAAAAAATGATCAGTAAGCTCCTTGGCTCTTTTTTTTCTCAAAATATTCATTTCTTTCTAAACAAACATATATTTCAATACATTTGTGGTCACACATTCATTGCTTCATTCACATGCAAGCATACATATTTTTGGTGTTAATTGAGCATTTTTTTTTTTCCAAAATAACAACTTTTGAAGAATGTTGGTGACAAAAACCGTACATACGATATGGGTATCAAATTACGCGTCTCGACTTACAGAATCCGAATGGCTCGGTGAAAAAATGATCGGTAAGCTCCTTGGCTCTTTTTTTTCTCAAAATATTCATTTCTTTCTAAACAAAAATATATTTTAATACATTTGTGGTCAGGGGCATCT
Source organism: Hesperophylax consimilis (assembly GCF_061612785.1). NCBI lineage: Eukaryota > Metazoa > Arthropoda > Insecta > Trichoptera > Limnephilidae > Hesperophylax > Hesperophylax consimilis. The sequence goes on along the minus strand of NW_028301348.1, from coordinate 42,727 downwards.
TTTTGTTACAGAAAATAACATGGAAAATAGGTTTTAGAATCAAATCACAAACCAGTCTATACAAACCTAGCGTAGCCCACAAACTACTTGAAAACTGGGATATAACTCTAAAGGGGACGCGAGCAGGCGTTATTTAAGGGGCAATTTATGTTACAGAAAATATGTATCAGAATTAAATCACAAACCAGTCTATACAAACCTAGCGTAGCCCACATACTATTTGAAAACTGGGATGTAACTCTAAAGGGGACGCGAGCAGGCGTTATTAAAGGGGCAATTTATGTTACTTAAAAATCTGCAGTCCCACACCCTCGCCTCATCTACATTCAAATACTACACCACGCGATTAATTTTTACCCATCAGTTGCCTGCAACGGGCAAAAAGCTAGTATATATACAGTAATACACAGTTTCTTTGTTTTTATTTGGTCGCTTAAAATTAGGCGAAAATCGACCACTTGACCCCAAGTCGCTTTACACTCTAAGGTTTGTTTTGGCGTGAAAGTAGCGAAAAAGTTGCCTCTCATTTGTTTCAGGCTTCAAGCAAAAGTAGACCGAGACGCCTCTCTGCGCGCGTAGAGCCCGGCGTTCAATTTGGCGTGGAAAACCCGAAATACCGAGTAATCCGAATTTTGTATGAAAATAATTCCCGGAAACTCGAGAGGTTTCGTTAGGGAATCGATGTTGTCAAAATCGTCCCGGAACTATGGCGGCGCGCCATACGAGAGCGCTGATTTTCTCTTCTTCGGCGGCCGGGACGGCGACACTCCAATAAGTTAATTCGCGGCCGGTCAATCGGCAGAGCTTCCCGGCGACAAATCAGCGAGTGTTGCAACACGCACGGTTTCGAAACGGCCAAATTTTGGTGCATTTTCTCAATGTTTCGTTTTCATCGATCGCCACCGATCTGTAAAACTTTTTCTCCTTCACCGTTTATGTTTTTATTCAACATCGAACGCACCCCGAACGCGAAATCATTAAAAAAAAATTTCTTGCGCCTTTTTGCTCGAAAATTTTGCGTTTTTCGCATTACTCGAACGTAAATTAAAAACACGATTGATTTTTATCGAGCGTCGTGTCTGAATTGATCGGGTATCGTTGATTTTGTTTTTTAAATTTCACGAAAAGTTGTACGAAATATCCCGATTTTTAGGGTAATGGGTTTAATTTATGTCTAAATGTTTTTCTTTGAATAATGGCATCATTGGAAAAGAAATAGTCACGTGGTAACGACGAAACCACGTGGTACGATTTATTTATAAAATGTACATGGTCATCCTAATGATTAAATTCCGTCGCAAACACGCAGTCTGCAGGTGAAATTATCGAAAAAAATCATCCTCCGAAGGTTAAGGAACGTTATTCGGCCGTCCCACAGATGGCGCTCGGTTCAAAATGTCTTACAGTAACCGGATAAACTTTTGACATTTGCAATTTGACCCGAAAAATGCCAACAGGCGGGCTTTTGTATAATCAGAAATCAGCCAATCATAGACAAGCACCGAAGAGATGTTTTATTACATAGTGATGTTACTTCAAAGAAACGATAAAATTTGTAGAGGTACTTACTTTGGCAGTATATTTTTAAAAATCGATAATGCTTATGAACGAAATAAAATAAAGTTTGGTAAAATAATTTGGCACGGATACCGTCGCCCAGAAGTGAAAAACTGCATCAATAGCCTCTCGCTAATTTATTATTTCTACCAGGAGCGCAGAACTTGGATGAGGTTAGCCTGGAAGCTATTCATAGGTTTTCATCTGTTTATTTTTTAACGAGTAGGTGCCTAATTGCGTTATGTAAATATTTTTTCGATAAATTTTTAATAGTAGGTGCAGGTACCTACACAGATGGAATTCAAAGAAACAATAAAATATGTGTAGGTACTTACTTTGGCAGTATATTTTTTTTAAATCGATAGTGCTTTTGAACGAAATAAAATAAATGGAAAGTTTTTAGATTCTCACGGCCAAAAGCATTTTTGTTATTTGTTTTTGGGGTGTTATGCCGTGTTGCGCTAACTCCTTCTTTAGCCGACGTTTCGGACAGCGTTGCAGTGTCCATCATCAGGGCAGATCAAGTAGATCCGAAACGTCGGCTAAAGAAGGAGTTAGCGCGACACGGCATAACACCCCAAAAAAAAACAAAAAAAAAAAAAAAAAATAAAGTTTGGTAAAAATAATTTGACACGGATACCGTCGCCCCGTAGTGAAAAACTACATCAATTGCGTCACGCAAATTTATAAATTGTACCAAGTAGTAGTAGCAGTAGTAGGAGAAGTAGTAGTAGTAGGAAGAGTAGGAGTAGGGGTAGGAGTAGGAGTAGGAGTAGTAGTAGGAGTAGTAGTAGAAGAAGGAGTAGGAGTATGAGTAGGAGTAGGAGTAGGAGTAGGAGTAGGAGTAGGAGTAGGAGTAGGAGTAGGAGTAGGAGTAGGAGTAGGAGTCGGAGTAGGAGTAGAAGTTGTAGTTGTAGTTGTAGTTGTAGTTGTAGTTGTAGTTGTAATTGTAGTAGTAGTAGTGGTACCGTCGCCCCGTAGTGAAAAACTACATCAATAGCGTCACGCAAATTTATAAATTATACCCAGAGCGCAGAAGTTATATAGGGTGAAGCGGTGTTATTGTTATGTAAAATAAACATTTTTTAATCAAAAATTTTTCCAGAATGAGTGTTTGTAATAAATTTGAGAGGCGGGCATGGGTACCGTCGCCCCGGGAGCCATTCATATTTTAAGTTTTTGTCTCTTTATTTTTAACGAGCAGGTACCTAATTGCGTTATGAATATATTTTTTTGGTAATTTTTTTTTTAAATATATTAAGTTCGAAGATTTTTTTTTTTATTTAATTTTTTCCAATAAAAGTTTTACATTTTACATGTTTGTAGAGCGATGTTTTTTTCCAAAATAAAACTCGCTGGGACTTTTGAAGAATGTCGGTGACAAAAACCGTACATACGATATGGATATCAAATTCCGCGTCTCGACTCACAGAATCCGAACGGCTCGGTGAAAAAATGATCGGTAACCTCCTTGGCTCTTTTTTTTCTCAAAATATTCATTTCTTTCTAAACAAACATATATTTCAATACATTTGTGGTCACACATTCATTGCTTCATTCACATGCAAGCATACATATTTTTCGTGTTAATTGAGCAATTTTTTTTCCAAAATAACAACTTTTGAAGAATGTTGGTGACAAAAACCGTACATACGATATGGATATCAAATTCCGCGTCTCGACTCACAGAATCCGAACGGCTCGGTGAAAAAATGATCGGTAACCTCCTTGGCTCTTTTTTTTCTCAAAATATTCATTTCTTTCTAAACAAACATATATTTCAATACATTTGTGGTCACACATTCATTGCTTCATTCACATGCAAGCATACATATTTTTCGTGTTAATTGAGCAATTTTTTTTCCAAAATAACAACTTTTGAAGAATGTTGGTGACAAAAACCGTACATACGATATGGATATCAAATTACGCGTCTCGACCTACACAACACGAATGGCTCGGTGAAAAAATTATCAGTAAGCTCCTTGGCTCTTTTTTTCTCAAAATATCCATTTCTTTTTTTTAATTTTGTAGTCCCACACTCTTCGTCTCATCTACATTCAAACATCAGATCGCTTATCACATTGACCCATCAGTTGCCTGCAACGGGCAAAAAGCTAGTATATACAGTAATACACAGTTTCTTTGTTTTTATTTGGTCGCTTAAAATTAGGCGAAAATCGACCACTTGACCCCAAGTCGCTTTACACTCTAAGGTTTGTTTTGGCGTGAAAGTAGCGAAAAAGTTGCCTCTCATTTGTTTCAGGCTTCAAGCAAAAGTAGACCGAGACGCCTCTCTGCGCGCGTAGAGCCCGGCGTTCAATTTGGCGTGGAAAACCCGAAATACCGAGTAATCCGAATTTTGTATGAAAATAATTCCCGGAAACTCGAGAGGTTTCGTTAGGGAATCGATGTTGTCAAAATCGTCCCGGAACTATGGCGGCGCGCCATACGAGAGCGCTGATTTTCTCTTCTTCGGCGGCCGGGACGGCGACACTCCAATAAGTTAATTCGCGGCCGGTCAATCGGCAGAGCTTCCCGGCGACAAATCGGAAAAGAAATAGTCACGTGGTAACGACGAAACCACGTGGTACGATTTATTTATAAAATGTACATGGTCATCCTAATGATTAAATTCCGTCGCAAACACGCAGTCTGCAGGTGAAATTATCGAAAAAATTCATCCTCCGAAGGTTAAGGAACGTTATTCGGCCGTCCCACAGATGGCGCTCGGTTCAAAATGTCTTACAGTAACCGGATAAACTTTTGACATTTGCAATTTGACCCGAAAAATGCCAACAGGCGGGCTTTTGTATAATCAGAAATCAGCCAATCATAGACAAGCACCGAAGAGATGTTTTATTACATAGTGATGTTACTTCAAAGAAACGATAAAATTTGTAGAGGTACTTACTTTGGCAGTATATTTTTAAAAATCGATAATGCTTATGAACGAAATAAAAAAAAGTTTGGTAAAATAATTTGGCACGGATACCGTCGCCCCGTAGTGAAAAACTACATCGAGAGCGTCTCGCAGATTTTTAATTTCTACCAGGAGCGCAGAAATTGGAAAAGGTAACTGGGAGCGATTCATAGGTTTTCATCTGATTATTTTTTAACGAGTAGGTGCCTAACTGCGTTATGTAAATATTTTTTCGGTAAATTTTTAATAGTTGGTGCAGGTACCTACACAGATGGAATTCAAAGAAACAATAAAATATTTGTAGGTACTTACTTTGGCAGTATATTTTTTTTAAATCGATAGTGCTTTTGAACGAAATAAAATAAATGGAAAGTTTTTAGATTCTCACGGCCAAAAGCATTTTTGTTATTTGTTTTTGGGGTGTTATGCCGTGTTGCGCTAACTCCTTCTTTAACCGACGTTTCGGACAGCGTTGCAGTGTCCATCATCAGGGCAGATCAAGTAGATCCGAAACGTCGGCTAAAGAAGGAGTTAGCGCAACACGGCATAACACCCCAAAAACAAACAACAAAAAAAATAAAAAAAATAAAGTTTAATAAAAATAATTTGACACGGATACCGTCGCCCCGTAGTGAAAAACTACATCAATTGCGTCACGCAAATTTATAAATTGTACCAAGTAGTAGTAGCAGTAGTAGGAGTAGTAGTAGAAGTAGTAGGAGGAGTAGGAGTAGGAGTAGGGGTAGGAGTAGGAGTAGGAGTAGTAGTAGGAGTAGTAGTAGAAGTAGTAGGAGGAGTAGGAGTAGGAGTAGGAGTAGGAGTAGGAGTAGGAGTAGGAGTAGTAGTAGGAGTAGTAGAAGAAGTAGGAGTAGGAGTAGGAGTATGAGTAGGAGTAGGAGTAGGAGTAGGAGTAGGAGTAGGAGTAGGAGTAGGAGTAGGAGTAGGAGTAGGAGTAGGAGTAGGAGTAGGAGTAGGAGTAGGAGTAGGAGTAGGAGTAGGAGTAGGAGTAGGAGTAGGAGTAGGAGTAGGAGTAGGAGTAGGAGTAGGAGTAGGAGTAGGAGTCGGAGTAGGAGTAGGAGTTGTAGTTGAAGTTGTAGTTGTAGTTGTGGTACCGTCGCCCCGTAGTGAAAAACTACATCAATAGCGTCACGCAAATTTATAAATTGTACCCAGAGCGCAGAAGTTATATAGGGTGAAGCGGTGTTATTGTTTTGTAAAATAAACAGTTTTTAATCAAAAAAATTTCCAGTTTGAGTGTTTGTAATAAATTTGAGAGGCGGGCATGGGTACCGTCGCCCCGGGAGCCATTCATATTTTAAGTTTTTGTCTCTTTATTTTTAACGAGTAGGTACCTAATTGCGTTATGAATATATTTTTTTGGTAATTTTTTTTTTAAATATATTAAGTTTGAAGATTTTTTTTTTATATAATTTTTTCCAATAAAAGTTTTACATTTTACATGTTTGTAGAGCGATGTTTTTTTCCAAAATAAAACTCGCTGGGACTTTTGAAGAATGTCGATGAGAAAAACCGTACATACGATATGGGTATCAAATTACGCGTCTCGACTTACAGAATCCGAATGGCTCGGTGAAAAAATGATCGGTAAGCTCCTTGGCTCTTTTTTTTCTCAAAATATTCATTCCTTTCTAAACAAAAATATATTTTAATACATTTGTGGTCACACATTCATTGCTTCATTCACATGCAAGCATACATATTTTTCGTGTTAATTGAGCAATTTTTTTTTCCAAAATAACAACTTTTGAAGAATGTTGGTGACAAAAACCGTACATACGATATGGATATCAAATTACGCGTCTCGACTCACAGAATCCGAACGGCTCGGTGAAAAAATGATCAGTAAGCTCCTTGGCTCTTTTTTTTCTCAAAATATTCATTTCTTTCTAAACAAACATATATTTCAATACATTTGTGGTCACACATTCATTGCTTCATTCACATGCAAGCATACATATTTTTGGTGTTAATTGAGCATTTTTTTTTTTCCAAAATAACAACTTTTGAAGAATGTTGGTGACAAAAACCGTACATACGATATGGGTATCAAATTACGCGTCTCGACTTACAGAATCCGAATGGCTCGGTGAAAAAATGATCGGTAAGCTCCTTGGCTCTTTTTTTTCTCAAAATATTCATTTCTTTCTAAACAAAAATATATTTTAATACATTTGTGGTCAGGGGCATCTTTTTGTTACAGAAAATAACATGGAAAATAGGTTTTAGAATCAAATCACAAACCAGTCTATACAAACCTAGCGTAGCCCACAAACTACTTGAAAACTGGGATATAACTCTAAAGGGGACGCGAGCAGGCGTTATTTAAGGGGCAATTTATGTTACAGAAAATATGTATCAGAATTAAATCACAAACCAGTCTATACAAACCTAGCGTAGCCCACATACTATTTGAAAACTGGGATGTAACTCTAAAGGGGACGCGAGCAGGCGTTATTAAAGGGGCAATTTATGTTACTTAAAAATCTGCAGTCCCACACCCTCGCCTCATCTACATTCAAATACTACACCACGCGATTAATTTTTACCCATCAGTTGCCTGCAACGGGCAAAAAGCTAGTATATATACAGTAATACACAGTTTCTTTGTTTTTATTTGGTCGCTTAAAATTAGGCGAAAATCGACCACTTGACCCCAAGTCGCTTTACACTCTAAGGTTTGTTTTGGCGTGAAAGTAGCGAAAAAGTTGCCTCTCATTTGTTTCAGGCTTCAAGCAAAAGTAGACCGAGACGCCTCTCTGCGCGCGTAGAGCCCGGCGTTCAATTTGGCGTGGAAAACCCGAAATACCGAGTAATCCGAATTTTGTATGAAAATAATTCCCGGAAACTCGAGAGGTTTCGTTAGGGAATCGATGTTGTCAAAATCGTCCCGGAACTATGGCGGCGCGCCATACGAGAGCGCTGATTTTCTCTTCTTCGGCGGCCGGGACGGCGACACTCCAATAAGTTAATTCGCGGCCGGTCAATCGGCAGAGCTTCCCGGCGACAAATCAGCGAGTGTTGCAACACGCACGGTTTCGAAACGGCCAAATTTTGGTGCATTTTCTCAATGTTTCGTTTTCATCGATCGCCACCGATCTGTAAAACTTTTTCTCCTTCACCGTTTATGTTTTTATTCAACATCGAACGCACCCCGAACGCGAAATCATTAAAAAAAAATTTCTTGCGCCTTTTTGCTCGAAAATTTTGCGTTTTTCGCATTACTCGAACGTAAATTAAAAACACGATTGATTTTTATCGAGCGTCGTGTCTGAATTGATCGGGTATCGTTGATTTTGTTTTTTAAATTTCACGAAAAGTTGTACGAAATATCCCGATTTTTAGGGTAATGGGTTTAATTTATGTCTAAATGTTTTTCTTTGAATAATGGCATCATTGGAAAAGAAATAGTCACGTGGTAACGACGAAACCACGTGGTACGATTTATTTATAAAATGTACATGGTCATCCTAATGATTAAATTCCGCCGCAAACACGCAGTCTGCAGGTGAAATTATCGAAAAAAATCATCCTCCGAAGGTTAAGGAACGTTATTCGGCCGTCCCACAGATGGCGCTCGGTTCAAAATGTCTTACAGTAACCGGATAAACTTTTGACATTTGCAATTTGACCCGAAAAATGCCAACAGGCGGGCTTTTGTATAATCAGAAATCAGCCAATCATAGACAAGCACCGAAGAGATGTTTTATTACATAGTGATGTTACTTCAAAGAAACGATAAAATTTGTAGAGGTACTTACTTTGGCAGTATATTTTTAAAAATCGATAATGCTTATGAACGAAATAAAATAAAGTTTGGTAAAATAATTTGGCACGGATACCGTCGCCCAGAAGTGAAAAACTGCATCAATAGCCTCTCGCTAATTTATTATTTCTACCAGGAGCGCAGAACTTGGATGAGGTTAGCCTGGAAGCTATTCATAGGTTTTCATCTGTTTATTTTTTAACGAGTAGGTGCCTAATTGCGTTATGTAAATATTTTTTCGATAAATTTTTAATAGTAGGTGCAGGTACCTACACAGATGGAATTCAAAGAAACAATAAAATATGTGTAGGTACTTACTTTGGCAGTATATTTTTTTTAAATCGATAGTGCTTTTGAACGAAATAAAATAAATGGAAAGTTTTTAGATTCTCACGGCCAAAAGCATTTTTGTTATTTGTTTTTGGGGTGTTATGCCGTGTTGCGCTAACTCCTTCTTTAGCCGACGTTTCGGACAGCGTTGCAGTGTCCATCATCAGGGCAGATCAAGTAGATCCGAAACGTCGGCTAAAGAAGGAGTTAGCGCGACACGGCATAACACCCCAAAAAAAAACAAAAAAAAAAAAAAAAAATAAAGTTTGGTAAAAATAATTTGACACGGATACCGTCGCCCCGTAGTGAAAAACTACATCAATTGCGTCACGCAAATTTATAAATTGTACCAAGTAGTAGTAGCAGTAGTAGGAGAAGTAGTAGTAGTAGGAAGAGTAGGAGTAGGGGTAGGAGTAGGAGTAGGAGTAGTAGTAGGAGTAGTAGTAGAAGAAGGAGTAGGAGTATGAGTAGGAGTAGGAGTAGGAGTAGGAGTAGGAGTAGGAGTAGGAGTAGGAGTAGGAGTAGGAGTAGGAGTAGGAGTAGGAGTCGGAGTAGGAGTAGAAGTTGTAGTTGTAGTTGTAGTTGTAGTTGTAGTTGTAGTTGTAATTGTAGTAGTAGTAGTGGTACCGTCGCCCCGTAGTGAAAAACTACATCAATAGCGTCACGCAAATTTATAAATTATACCCAGAGCGCAGAAGTTATATAGGGTGAAGCGGTGTTATTGTTATGTAAAATAAACATTTTTTAATCAAAAATTTTTCCAGAATGAGTGTTTGTAATAAATTTGAGAGGCGGGCATGGGTACCGTCGCCCCGGGAGCCATTCATATTTTAAGTTTTTGTCTCTTTATTTTTAACGAGCAGGTACCTAATTGCGTTATGAATATATTTTTTTGGTAATTTTTTTTTTAAATATATTAAGTTCGAAGATTTTTTTTTTTATTTAATTTTTTCCAATAAAAGTTTTACATTTTACATGTTTGTAGAGCGATGTTTTTTTCCAAAATAAAACTCGCTGGGACTTTTGAAGAATGTCGGTGACAAAAACCGTACATACGATATGGATATCAAATTCCGCGTCTCGACTCACAGAATCCGAACGGCTCGGTGAAAAAATGATCGGTAACCTCCTTGGCTCTTTTTTTTCTCAAAATATTCATTTCTTTCTAAACAAACATATATTTCAATACATTTGTGGTCACACATTCATTGCTTCATTCACATGCAAGCATACATATTTTTCGTGTTAATTGAGCAATTTTTTTTCCAAAATAACAACTTTTGAAGAATGTTGGTGACAAAAACCGTACATACGATATGGATATCAAATTCCGCGTCTCGACTCACAGAATCCGAACGGCTCGGTGAAAAAATGATCGGTAACCTCCTTGGCTCTTTTTTTTCTCAAAATATTCATTTCTTTCTAAACAAACATATATTTCAATACATTTGTGGTCACACATTCATTGCTTCATTCACATGCAAGCATACATATTTTTCGTGTTAATTGAGCAATTTTTTTTCCAAAATAACAACTTTTGAAGAATGTTGGTGACAAAAACCGTACATACGATATGGATATCAAATTACGCGTCTCGACCTACACAACACGAATGGCTCGGTGAAAAAATTATCAGTAAGCTCCTTGGCTCTTTTTTTCTCAAAATATCCATTTCTTTTTTTTAATTTTGTAGTCCCACACTCTTCGTCTCATCTACATTCAAACATCAGATCGCTTATCACATTGACCCATCAGTTGCCTGCAACGGGCAAAAAGCTAGTATATATAGTAATACGCAGTTTCTTTGTTTTATTTGGTCGCTTAAAATTAGGCGAAAATCGACCACTTGAACCTTCAAGTCGCTCACATTCTAGGTTCATTTTCGTGTGCTTGAAAAAAGTTGCCTTTCATTTGTTTCAGGCTTCAAGCGAAAGTAGACCGAGACGTCTCTCTGTTTGCATAGAATTCAAGTTCAATTTTGCGTGGAAAATCCGAAATACCGTGTAATCCGGTTTTTGTATGAAAATGTTTACTAATTTATTCGTTCGGCGTAATTTGTCGACAAAAATTTGAGTAGCATCTAGCGGCGGAAACTGGAAGCGCTCGCGGCGCGCTATGCGAAAGTGCGCAGTTCTCTCTCCGGCCGCCAGGTTCGCCCGACACGCAAAAAAATGATTTAATAGGGAGAGCTTCGCGAAGTCACGTGATCAAGCAAAAACTACGCGGTATGCTTTTTTATAAAATCTACACGCTCAACTTGATGATTGCAATCCGCAGCATATACGCCGTCCGCCTTTAATATTATCGAAAAAATTCATCCTCCGAAGGTTAAGGAACGTTATTCGGCCGTCCCACAGATGGCGTTCGGTTCAAAATGTGTCACAGTAACCGGCCAAACTTTTGACATTTGCTATTTTAACAAAAAATGCCAACAATCGGGCTTTTGGTTAGTCAGAGATAATAGCCGATCGTAGACAAGCAGCGAAGTGATGTGCTTTTATTTTAGGGATGTGATCTCAAAGAAACGATAAAATTTGTAGAGGTACTTACTTTGACATTATATTTTTAAAAATCGATAATACTTTTGAACGAAATAAAATAAAGTTCGGTAAAAATAATTTGACACGGATACCGTCGCCCCGTAGTGAAAAACTACATCAATAGCGTTACGCAAATTTTTGATTTCTACCAGGAGCGCAGAAATTGGAAGAGGTTAGCCTGTTAGCAATTCATATTTAAAGTTTTCATGTGTTTATTTTTTTACGAGTAGGGGTCTAATTGCGTTATGTAAATATTTTTTCGGCAAATTTTTAATAGTAGGTGCAAGTACCTACACAGATGGTACCGGGTAGAGGTCCTAGGTAGGCAGGTACTGAGAGCGTGTTTTAGCCCGTTTTCTAGGTTAGGTCCGTAGTGTTGTAATATAACGTATGGATTTAAAATTAAAAAAAAACGATAATATCTGTGCAGGTACTTATTTTGGTAGTTTATCTTTTGAAAAATCGATAATGCTTTTGAACGAAATAAAATGAAGTTTGGTAAAAATAATTTGTCACGGATACCGTCGCCCCGTAGTGAAAAACTACATCAATAGCGTCACGCAAATTTATAAATTGTACCAAGTAGTAGTAGCAGTAGTAGGAGTAGTAGTAGTAGTAGAAGGAGTAGGAAAGGAGTAGGAGTAGGAGTAGGAGTAGTAGTAGGAGTAGTAGTAGAAGTAGTAGGAGGAGTAGGAGTAGGAGTAGGAGAAGGAGTAGGAGTAGGAGTAGGAGTAGGAGTAGGAGTAGGAGTAGGAGTAGGAGAAGGAGTAGGAGTAGGAGTAGGAGTAGGAGTAGGAGTAGGAGTAGGAGTAGTAGTAGGAGTAGGAGTAGGAGTAGGAGAAGGAGTAGGAGTAGGAGTAGGAGAAGGAGTAGGAGAAGGAGTAGGAGAAGGAGTAGGAGAAGGAGTAGAAGTCGGAGTAGGAGTAGGTGTAGTAGTAGGAGTAGGAGAAGTAGTGGTAGTGGTAGTAGGAGTAGGAGTAGTAGTAGGAGTAGGAGTTGTAGTTGTAGTTGTAGTTGTAGTAGTAGTAGTGGTACCGTCGCCCCGTAGTGAAAAACTACATCAATAGCGTCACGCAAATTTATAAATTGTACCCAGAGCGCAGAAGTTATATAGGGTGAAGCGGTGTTATTGTTTTGTAAAATAAACAATTTTTAATCAAAAATTTTTCCAGTTTGAGTGTTTGTTATAAATTTGAGAGGCGGGCATGGGTACCGTCGCCCCGGGAGCCATTTATATTTTAAGTTTTTGTCTCTTTATTTTAAACGAGTAGGTACCTAATTGCGTTATGAATATATTTTTTTGGTAATTTTTTTTTTTTAAATTTATTAAGTTTGAAGATTTTTTTTTATATAATTTTTACCAATAAAAATTTTACATTTTACATGTTTGTAGAGCGATGTTTTTTTCCAAAATAAAACTCGCTGGGACTTTTGAAGAATGTCGGTGGGAAAAACCGTACATACGATATGGGTATCAAATTACGCGTCTCGACTTACAGAATCCGAATGGCTCGGTGAAAAAATGATCGGTAAGCTCCTTGGCTCTTTTTTTTCTTAAAATATTCATTTCATTCTAAACAAAAATATATTTTAATACATTTGTGGTCACACATTTATTGCTTCATTCACATGCAAGCATACATATTTTTCGTGTTAATTGAGCAATTTTTTTTTCCAAAATAACAACTTTTGAAGAATGTTGGTGACAAAAATCGTACATACGATATGGGTATCAAATTACGCGTCTCGACCTACATAACCCGAACAGTTAGGTGAAAAAATGATCAGTAAGCTCCTTGGCTCTTTTTTTTCTCAAAATATTCATTTCTTTTTATAAAATTTTGTAGTCCCACACCCTCGCTTCATCTACATTCAAATACTACACCACGCGATTAATTTTTACCCATCAGTTGCCTGCAACGGGCAAAAAGCTAGTATACAGTAATACACAGTTTCTTTGTTTTTATTTGGTCGCTTAAAATTAGGCGAAAATCGACCACTTGACCCCAAGTCGCTTTACACTCTAAGGTTTGTTTTGGCGTGAAAGTAGCGAAAAAGTTGCCTCTCATTTGTTTCAGGCTTCAAGCAAAAGTAGACCGAGACGCCTCTCTGCGCGCGTAGAGCCCGGCGTTCAATTTAGCGTGCAAAACCCGAAATACCGAGTAATCCGAATTTTGTATGAAAATAATTCCCGGAAACTCGAGAGGTTTCGTTAGGGAATCGATGTCGTCAAAATCGTCCGGCAACGCTGGCGGCGCGCAATACGAGAGCGCTGATTTTCTCTTCTTCGGCGGCCAGGACGGCGACACTCCAATAAGTTAATTCGCGGCCGGTCAATCGGCAGAGCTTCCCGGCGACAAATCGGAAAAGAAATAGTCACGTGGTAACGACGAAACCACGTGGTACGATTTATTTATAAAATGTACATGGTCATCCTAATGATTAAATTCCGTCGCAAACACGCAGTCTGCAGGTGAAATTATCGAAAAAATTCATCCTCCGAAGGTTAAGGAACGTTATTCGGCCGTCCCACAGATGGCGCTCGGTTCAAAATGTCTTACAGTAACCGGATAAACTTTTGACATTTGCAATTTGACCCGAAAAATGCCAACAGGCGGGCTTTTGTATAATCAGAAATCAGCCAATCATAGACAAGCACCGAAGAGATGTTTTATTACATAGTGATGTTACTTCAAAGAAACGATAAAATTTGTAGAGGTACTTACTTTGGCAGTATATTTTTAAAAATCGATAATGCTTATGAACGAAATAAAAAAAAGTTTGGTAAAATAATTTGGCACGGATACCGTCGCCCCGTAGTGAAAAACTACATCGAGAGCGTCTCGCAGATTTTTAATTTCTACCAGGAGCGCAGAAATTGGAAAAGGTAACTGGGAGCGATTCATAGGTTTTCATCTGATTATTTTTTAACGAGTAGGTGCCTAACTGCGTTATGTAAATATTTTTTCGGTAAATTTTTAATAGTTGGTGCAGGTACCTACACAGATGGAATTCAAAGAAACAATAAAATATTTGTAGGTACTTACTTTGGCAGTATATTTTTTTTAAATCGATAGTGCTTTTGAACGAAATAAAATAAATGGAAAGTTTTTAGATTCTCACGGCCAAAAGCATTTTTGTTATTTGTTTTTGGGGTGTTATGCCGTGTTGCGCTAACTCCTTCTTTAACCGACGTTTCGGACAGCGTTGCAGTGTCCATCATCAGGGCAGATCAAGTAGATCCGAAACGTCGGCTAAAGAAGGAGTTAGCGCAACACGGCATAACACCCCAAAAACAAACAACAAAAAAAATAAAAAAAATAAAGTTTAATAAAAATAATTTGACACGGATACCGTCGCCCCGTAGTGAAAAACTACATCAATTGCGTCACGCAAATTTATAAATTGTACCAAGTAGTAGTAGCAGTAGTAGGAGTAGTAGTAGAAGTAGTAGGAGGAGTAGGAGTAGGAGTAGGGGTAGGAGTAGGAGTAGGAGTAGTAGTAGGAGTAGTAGTAGAAGTAGTAGGAGGAGTAGGAGTAGGAGTAGGAGTAGGAGTAGGAGTAGGAGTAGGAGTAGTAGTAGGAGTAGTAGAAGAAGTAGGAGTAGGAGTAGGAGTATGAGTAGGAGTAGGAGTAGGAGTAGGAGTAGGAGTAGGAGTAGGAGTAGGAGTAGGAGTAGGAGTAGGAGTAGGAGTAGGAGTAGGAGTAGGAGTAGGAGTAGGAGTAGGAGTAGGAGTAGGAGTAGGAGTAGGAGTAGGAGTAGGAGTAGGAGTAGGAGTAGGAGTAGGAGTAGGAGTCGGAGTAGGAGTAGGAGTTGTAGTTGAAGTTGTAGTTGTAGTTGTGGTACCGTCGCCCCGTAGTGAAAAACTACATCAATAGCGTCACGCAAATTTATAAATTGTACCCAGAGCGCAGAAGTTATATAGGGTGAAGCGGTGTTATTGTTTTGTAAAATAAACAGTTTTTAATCAAAAAAATTTCCAGTTTGAGTGTTTGTAATAAATTTGAGAGGCGGGCATGGGTACCGTCGCCCCGGGAGCCATTCATATTTTAAGTTTTTGTCTCTTTATTTTTAACGAGTAGGTACCTAATTGCGTTATGAATATATTTTTTTGGTAATTTTTTTTTTAAATATATTAAGTTTGAAGATTTTTTTTTTATATAATTTTTTCCAATAAAAGTTTTACATTTTACATGTTTGTAGAGCGATGTTTTTTTCCAAAATAAAACTCGCTGGGACTTTTGAAGAATGTCGATGAGAAAAACCGTACATACGATATGGGTATCAAATTACGCGTCTCGACTTACAGAATCCGAATGGCTCGGTGAAAAAATGATCGGTAAGCTCCTTGGCTCTTTTTTTTCTCAAAATATTCATTCCTTTCTAAACAAAAATATATTTTAATACATTTGTGGTCACACATTCATTGCTTCATTCACATGCAAGCATACATATTTTTCGTGTTAATTGAGCAATTTTTTTTTCCAAAATAACAACTTTTGAAGAATGTTGGTGACAAAAACCGTACATACGATATGGATATCAAATTACGCGTCTCGACTCACAGAATCCGAACGGCTCGGTGAAAAAATGATCAGTAAGCTCCTTGGCTCTTTTTTTTCTCAAAATATTCATTTCTTTCTAAACAAACATATATTTCAATACATTTGTGGTCACACATTCATTGCTTCATTCACATGCAAGCATACATATTTTTGGTGTTAATTGAGCATTTTTTTTTTTCCAAAATAACAACTTTTGAAGAATGTTGGTGACAAAAACCGTACATACGATATGGGTATCAAATTACGCGTCTCGACTTACAGAATCCGAATGGCTCGGTGAAAAAATGATCGGTAAGCTCCTTGGCTCTTTTTTTTCTCAAAATATTCATTTCTTTCTAAACAAAAATATATTTTAATACATTTGTGGTCAGGGGCATCTTTTTGTTACAGAAAATAACATGGAAAATAGGTTTTAGAATCAAATCACAAACCAGTCTATACAAACCTAGCGTAGCCCACAAACTACTTGAAAACTGGGATATAACTCTAAAGGGGACGCGAGCAGGCGTTATTTAAGGGGCAATTTATGTTACAGAAAATATGTATCAGAATTAAATCACAAACCAGTCTATACAAACCTAGCGTAGCCCACATACTATTTGAAAACTGGGATGTAACTCTAAAGGGGACGCGAGCAGGCGTTATTAAAGGGGCAATTTATGTTACTTAAAAATCTGCAGTCCCACACCCTCGCCTCATCTACATTCAAATACTACACCACGCGATTAATTTTTACCCATCAGTTGCCTGCAACGGGCAAAAAGCTAGTATATATACAGTAATACACAGTTTCTTTGTTTTTATTTGGTCGCTTAAAATTAGGCGAAAATCGACCACTTGACCCCAAGTCGCTTTACACTCTAAGGTTTGTTTTGGCGTGAAAGTAGCGAAAAAGTTGCCTCTCATTTGTTTCAGGCTTCAAGCAAAAGTAGACCGAGACGCCTCTCTGCGCGCGTAGAGCCCGGCGTTCAATTTGGCGTGGAAAACCCGAAATACCGAGTAATCCGAATTTTGTATGAAAATAATTCCCGGAAACTCGAGAGGTTTCGTTAGGGAATCGATGTTGTCAAAATCGTCCCGGAACTATGGCGGCGCGCCATACGAGAGCGCTGATTTTCTCTTCTTCGGCGGCCGGGACGGCGACACTCCAATAAGTTAATTCGCGGCCGGTCAATCGGCAGAGCTTCCCGGCGACAAATCAGCGAGTGTTGCAACACGCACGGTTTCGAAACGGCCAAATTTTGGTGCATTTTCTCAATGTTTCGTTTTCATCGATCGCCACCGATCTGTAAAACTTTTTCTCCTTCACCGTTTATGTTTTTATTCAACATCGAACGCACCCCGAACGCGAAATCATTAAAAAAAAATTTCTTGCGCCTTTTTGCTCGAAAATTTTGCGTTTTTCGCATTACTCGAACGTAAATTAAAAACACGATTGATTTTTATCGAGCGTCGTGTCTGAATTGATCGGGTATCGTTGATTTTGTTTTTTAAATTTCACGAAAAGTTGTACGAAATATCCCGATTTTTAGGGTAATGGGTTTAATTTATGTCTAAATGTTTTTCTTTGAATAATGGCATCATTGGAAAAGAAATAGTCACGTGGTAACGACGAAACCACGTGGTACGATTTATTTATAAAATGTACATGGTCATCCTAATGATTAAATTCCGTCGCAAACACGCAGTCTGCAGGTGAAATTATCGAAAAAAATCATCCTCCGAAGGTTAAGGAACGTTATTCGGCCGTCCCACAGATGGCGCTCGGTTCAAAATGTCTTACAGTAACCGGATAAACTTTTGACATTTGCAATTTGACCCGAAAAATGCCAACAGGCGGGCTTTTGTATAATCAGAAATCAGCCAATCATAGACAAGCACCGAAGAGATGTTTTATTACATAGTGATGTTACTTCAAAGAAACGATAAAATTTGTAGAGGTACTTACTTTGGCAGTATATTTTTAAAAATCGATAATGCTTATGAACGAAATAAAATAAAGTTTGGTAAAATAATTTGGCACGGATACCGTCGCCCAGAAGTGAAAAACTGCATCAATAGCCTCTCGCTAATTTATTATTTCTACCAGGAGCGCAGAACTTGGATGAGGTTAGCCTGGAAGCTATTCATAGGTTTTCATCTGTTTATTTTTTAACGAGTAGGTGCCTAATTGCGTTATGTAAATATTTTTTCGATAAATTTTTAATAGTAGGTGCAGGTACCTACACAGATGGAATTCAAAGAAACAATAAAATATGTGTAGGTACTTACTTTGGCAGTATATTTTTTTTAAATCGATAGTGCTTTTGAACGAAATAAAATAAATGGAAAGTTTTTAGATTCTCACGGCCAAAAGCATTTTTGTTATTTGTTTTTGGGGTGTTATGCCGTGTTGCGCTAACTCCTTCTTTAGCCGACGTTTCGGACAGCGTTGCAGTGTCCATCATCAGGGCAGATCAAGTAGATCCGAAACGTCGGCTAAAGAAGGAGTTAGCGCGACACGGCATAACACCCCAAAAAAAAACAAAAAAAAAAAAAAAAAATAAAGTTTGGTAAAAATAATTTGACACGGATACCGTCGCCCCGTAGTGAAAAACTACATCAATTGCGTCACGCAAATTTATAAATTGTACCAAGTAGTAGTAGCAGTAGTAGGAGAAGTAGTAGTAGTAGGAAGAGTAGGAGTAGGGGTAGGAGTAGGAGTAGGAGTAGTAGTAGGAGTAGTAGTAGAAGAAGGAGTAGGAGTATGAGTAGGAGTAGGAGTAGGAGTAGGAGTAGGAGTAGGAGTAGGAGTAGGAGTAGGAGTAGGAGTAGGAGTAGGAGTAGGAGTCGGAGTAGGAGTAGAAGTTGTAGTTGTAGTTGTAGTTGTAGTTGTAATTGTAGTAGTAGTAGTGGTACCGTCGCCCCGTAGTGAAAAACTACATCAATAGCGTCACGCAAATTTATAAATTATACCCAGAGCGCAGAAGTTATATAGGGTGAAGCGGTGTTATTGTTATGTAAAATAAACATTTTTTAATCAAAAATTTTTCCAGAATGAGTGTTTGTAATAAATTTGAGAGGCGGGCATGGGTACCGTCGCCCCGGGAGCCATTCATATTTTAAGTTTTTGTCTCTTTATTTTTAACGAGCAGGTACCTAATTGCGTTATGAATATATTTTTTTGGTAATTTTTTTTTTAAATATATTAAGTTCGAAGATTTTTTTTTTTATTTAATTTTTTCCAATAAAAGTTTTACATTTTACATGTTTGTAGAGCGATGTTTTTTTCCAAAATAAAACTCGCTGGGACTTTTGAAGAATGTCGGTGACAAAAACCGTACATACGATATGGATATCAAATTCCGCGTCTCGACTCACAGAATCCGAACGGCTCGGTGAAAAAATGATCGGTAACCTCCTTGGCTCTTTTTTTTCTCAAAATATTCATTTCTTTCTAAACAAACATATATTTCAATACATTTGTGGTCACACATTCATTGCTTCATTCACATGCAAGCATACATATTTTTCGTGTTAATTGAGCAATTTTTTTTCCAAAATAACAACTTTTGAAGAATGTTGGTGACAAAAACCGTACATACGATATGGATATCAAATTCCGCGTCTCGACTCACAGAATCCGAACGGCTCGGTGAAAAAATGATCGGTAACCTCCTTGGCTCTTTTTTTTCTCAAAATATTCATTTCTTTCTAAACAAACATATATTTCAATACATTTGTGGTCACACATTCATTGCTTCATTCACATGCAAGCATACATATTTTTCGTGTTAATTGAGCAATTTTTTTTCCAAAATAACAACTTTTGAAGAATGTTGGTGACAAAAACCGTACATACGATATGGATATCAAATTACGCGTCTCGACCTACACAACACGAATGGCTCGGTGAAAAAATTATCAGTAAGCTCCTTGGCTCTTTTTTTCTCAAAATATCCATTTCTTTTTTTTAATTTTGTAGTCCCACACTCTTCGTCTCATCTACATTCAAACATCAGATCGCTTATCACATTGACCCATCAGTTGCCTGCAACGGGCAAAAAGCTAGTATATACAGTAATACGCAGTTTCTTTGTTTTATTTGGTCGCTTAAAATTAGGCGAAAATCGACCACTCGCACCTAAAGTCGCATAGGACACTAGGTTCGTTTTCGTGTGCTTGAAAAAAGTTGCCTTTCATTTGTTTCAGGCTTCAAGCGAAAGTAGACCGAGACGTCTCTCTGTTTGCATAGAATTCGAGTTCAATTTTGCGTGTAAAAACGTGAAACAGCAGTCAGTTTTTTTATTTGGAAACTCTACGGCTGGAAAATTAGAGGAACTCTGTCGACAGAAACTGGAAACGTTCGAGGCGCGCCATGCTCAAGTACCGAGGTTCACTCTCCCGCCGCCAGGACTGCCCCACTATGGCAAAAAAACGATTTGCGTCAGAGCTTCCAAATCTGGGAATCGTACCACGTGGTCTGCCGAATTTTGCAGAAATCCGAGTGTTGCCACGCGCGCGGTTTCGAAACGGCCAAATTTTGGTGCATTTTCGCAACGTTTCGTTTTCATCGATCGGGATTATCTGCAAAACATTTTCTCCTCCACCGTTTATGTTTTTATTCAACATCGAACGCACCCCGAACGCGAAATCATTAAAAAAAAATTTCTTGCGCCTTTTCGCTCGAAAATTTTGCGTTTTTCGCATTACTGGAACGTAAATTAAAAACACGATTGATTTTTATCGAGCGTCGGGTCTGAATTGATCAGGTATCGTTGATTTTGTTTTTTAAATTTTACGAAAGATGTTTTGAAATTTCCCGATTTTTAGGGTAATAGGTTTAATTTATGTCTTAAATGTTTTTCTTTGCATAGTGGTATCATTATATTAAGACGCCATATCACGTGGTATTTTGGCAAATGGCGGCTGCTTTCTAAAAACCCACTATCGGTTTGTGTTTTAAATATTATCAAGTCCGCTGAAATGGACACGATATTAGTCGATGTTAGTCGATGTTATTCTGTATAATGAAGTTCTGTGTGTCATCGACGAGTGTGATCATGGGATTCTTTAAGAAATATGGATTCATAACGTGACGAAAAAAACATGGTGGTTGGATTAATTGTTTTCCTTTTTCGTCAGGTAAATATTCTTATTTAATGTTATTTTTTTGCTGTACCGAGTTGAAAATGAATATAACGTTACAATATATATTAATAAATGATTATTCAAATAGCTAACTCTTATCAAATGTCATTACAGGATTTAGAAACATCTCCACTGTATGCGGATTTTCGGTTAAAAATACACCTAGGCGATTTCATCGATGGTTATTGATGGCGTTTCTTGGACAGGTATGTACACGTATGATAGTTGGGAATTTTTCAGAATGTTTTACAAGTTTTCAGTTGAACTTGCTCGCTGGATGACGTTAAATAAATCGCAACGTCAAACGTTTAATCATCGCACGAGAGCATTCTTTGCAAACGCAGCCGGCTTCGAGTTTCAGATTACATTAATTCCTAAATTATCTTTTCTTTAGCCTGTAATTGACGATGTAATTGACGATGGATATCTTCACAAAATTAATCATTAAACGAGCGTTTCTCGGCAGATCTTTTTGTAGAACCAAGTTAAAAGTGAATATAAAATTATAATACTATATACAATATGCCTAAGTTTTATCAAATATCATTTGCAGGTTATTGAAACTTCTCTACGATGACGCTTTGAAGCCTCGACGTTCTGAACAAAGGAGAATGATGACGGTTGGCGATTACACATCGCAGAATTATGTCGGTTTCTCGAGGTAATATAACAATTTGTTCATAATATTACTGTTACATAAATAAAAGCCCAACTTTTATCTACTGAAACGTCTTAACTGTCTGCTTTTTGTAATTGACGATGGATATCTTCACAAAATTAATCATTAAACGAGCGTTTCTCTGCAGATCTTTTTGTTGTACCAAGCTAAAAGTGAATATCATTATAATACTATACATTAATATAATTTTTGACATTTACAGGACGTCAAACCGTCAAATTTACCAGCCTCGACAATCTGAACAAAGGACAGCGTAGAATTTTGACGCTTTCTCGAGGTAAATATTATTATTTATAGATTTATAAATTTCTAGCACAATTATTGAAATGTTTCTTCTTTCTAGATAATTATTGAAGCGATATTTGAAAAGTAACGCAACTTCTCTTGACACGAGCGGCTGTGTTATAAATTATTACATATTAGTATTGACATAAGACATCTGCATATTATGTGTAGTTAGTTCTGGCTGCTATTTGACATAACATTTGAAACTTTGACAATCGCCATTATCGCCGAGTCTGTAAATTTTGCTCATTTCTTCTAATCAATCGTCTCTTTTCTATTCTGCAGGTCGTTCTTCCACGAACGTGACCTGAGAAGTGTTTGATTCCGTTCTTCAAGCTCTTTGGATACGATTAAAATTACACCTGGGCGCTAATTCATCGTTGATTTTGAAGGCTCATTCTTTGCAATCGCAACCGGTTTTAAGCGATTCTTGAACAGGTATATACAATTGCACAAGTATGATATTTGGGAATTTTCAGATAATGTTTTACAAGACAGTCACGTGAAATGATAAAAGAGAAAGCGTTCATTTTTTGCCTACAATCATGCCGGATATATTCGCAGACACAACGGTTCCTTTAATCTTTACGTGCGCCAGTTTTCAGTATGACATAACTATAACATCTTGCTTTATTCACACCACATTTTTACCCATTAGTTTCGGGGAAAAAGCAACGTTTTGACACGCAGTCCGCTTCATTTACACGCAAGCATATGTATTTAATTATCAGAGTTGTGCCGTTTAGAAAGCCTCATGCTATTTATAGGAAAGGAACGAAACAACCGCAAATGGCTCGAAACGCCGTTTGCAGTTGTTGCGTTCCTTTTCTGGTTCGGTTCGGAGCTTATAATCACAGGGGCCCAACTACAAAAACTGGTGTTTTGAGTTAAGCTGGGTTTTGGTAATGCCATTATAATATTTATTAGTGACACGAAGCGGACCTTAAAGTTACAAAGTTTGTTTGCATAATTCTATTAGATAGTAAGTTACATCAGGCGTTTCAATTATTGACTATCATTGTAACATTTGAAAGTCAACACAATGCAATAAGATTAAAATACAAGACGCGTTGGACGCCATTGTAATATTTAAAATTCATAGCTATAAAATTCATGTTGAGCGTCAAATTATCATACAAAAGTTAAAACGCTACACTTGAGACAAGAAAACATGAGGCGACTCTTTAATTATAATATTCAAATAACATATCTCAAGATCGTGCACTGTGTTCGTAGATGGCTAATAAACCCCTATGTTTAAATATATATGTTTAAACATAGGGTACAAGTAATATCTATTACAAAATGTATGTAATTAGTTCTGGCCCGCTATTTGATATTACATTTGAAACTTTGACAATCGCCATTAACGCCGATTCTGTAAATTTTGCTCAATTCTTCTGATCATTTGTCTCTTATTGCAGGTTTTTTTGTTGTACCAAGTTAAAAATGAATATATAACATTAAAATACTATATATTAATGAATTAATTAACCATATGCATAATTTTTGTCGTTTGCAGGATGTCTGTCTGCGTTTTCAAGTCCTCGAGAATGAATGAACTTCAGCCGGCGTTACTTTGAACTGGAACTAATTTCACAATCCTCTCTATGTCTTTCCAAAGGCGTGATGAAAATGATGACACTTCAACGCTTTGATATTTTAAAGTTACTAATCATCCATGAATGGTATAATTATGGAACTAATTACATAACTAGCTTGCCAGTTAATATATCTACTTAAATCGGAAACGATCAAGGTTTTTAATTGGACGGCCAATTTGTTCATTTAAAATTTGTTCACAGACCACAGGGGGGTGGGTCAGGTACCTACAGCTATTTGATTTAAATGAAAGCATTCACTTTATTTACATTCGAACATCAAATCGTAAATATGAAATTTGGCACAAACATCTTGCTTCATTCACATTCAAACATTTCATAACACAACATAACAAAAGTGTTGAAACACATTCTTTGCTTCTCCATTTTTATCAGAGTTGTGCCGTTTAGAAAGCCTCATGCTATGTACACGAGCTGAACTTCGATTTATAGGAAAGGAAAGAAACAACCGCAAATGGCTCGAAACGCCGTTTCTTTCCTGGCTCGGTTCGCAAATCGGGAGCTTACGTATTTAAACAACCTACAAATAATACAGAATAGACGTTTTAATCATGGAATGGAACATTACCAACTCCTCAAAGTTGCGTACCATCATGAAATAGTTTTACCGTCAAGTACGATTTGCCAAGATGTTATTAGCGCACTTTACGGAGATTCTCATTCTGTAGCGATTCAAATTTATTCAGTGACAGAGCGATACTGTGTCCCAAAAATGTAGATGCACGTAAAATTAACGAAAAAGTCTTGCTTATGAAATAACAATTAATAAATCGCAGGGTCAAACTTTTAATCAGATTGGTGTTTATTTACCAGAACCCGTCTTTACGCATGGGCAATTGTATGTAGCTTGCTCCAGAGTCATAACAATAAATTCATTAAAAATTCAAATAGTCGACGGAAGTCCTCAAGGTGTAAATCAGGCTGGAGTTACAACCCAAAACATTGTTTACAGGTAAATTTTAGATTAGGTATTGTCGTTTCATATCTATTTAAACCAGTAAATTTAATCTATTTAAGACTAATCTTCCCATTTTAAATTTATTCGCAGGGTTAAATACATACAGTGTCACTTGAACTTATCATTTGATGATAACGTAAACCTAAATTTGTCACTATTTGAGGGAACTGTTGATTTTTATCATTAGGAAAATTTAGTTTCAGATTAAATAGATTCCCAAAAGCATTTTAACTATTTTTATATTCTGTTTAAACTTTAAAAAGTAAAACAAGTTCAAACTCAAAAGTTGTTTATAAGTTGTTTATTTGACATGAAATATGAATATATGAAACGCAATTAATATGCTATATATGGGTTTCTTTCTGGTTCTTCCCATATTACTTTTATCGAATCAGATTTTAAAAAAATAAATACACTTTAATGAAATTAAAACGTTGTTTGATTTTTACTTATTTCCAAAATCTGTTATTTTATTTTATTTATTTCATTCAAAAAAAGTTTTTAAATAAAAAGCATACTATGCACATCTCACTAGGGCATTTCTGTATCAAGATGAGCAGTTTTATAATATGTTAAAATTTCCATTATGTTGACATTACAGTTATTATAAATAATTTCATGGAGTGGACTTTCAACAAACTGCGTCAAACTGTACAGATGATTTTGAAGTGCCATAAGTCAAAGTTGCAGAATTTTTTCTATCTTTTTACACTAAATGCACAGAAGGCCTGAATGAAAATAATTTCCCTCGGGGCTTATGGCATCTTTGGGGATGCAGTAAGTAGTATCTGAAGGTATCTCATTGACATTAAAATTATGTTCTACTCGCAGAATTTGATGAAAGCATCAAAATATTTTCAAAAATATTAGATTTTGTATTGCTCAGTTGTCACGTCAGATCACCAAGATGATTATAAAATATACTTGAACATATATATTTAAACATAGGGGTTTATTAACCCACAAGTAATATCTCTTACAAAATTTAACAGACCAACATTTAAATTATCGAACTTCATTGGACTTAAATTATCAAAAAAAATATCATTTATGTTCCGTTTATCTTTATTGTGGGTTCATAATAGATATAAAATTTCCAATTTTCCGGTGTTATGTCATATTAAAATTCGAATTTCTTAGCAAATTAATCAGCATTAACTTTTAACCTGCAAAATAATGCATATATTTTAACATCGAATGTCAGTTCAAATGACATATGTAAACCACAGATCGATGAAAAAATAGATCGATGATCGCTGAACAACCAGTGTTTTGAAAAAAATATTTAAGGCTAATCAAACTTAAAAACGTTTTCCAATAAATTGGGTCCACATACAATGATAAAGATTTTTCATTTAATAACATAGGTAATGCTTCATCCACATTCTGATTTTTTTTTAAACGAATAATTTTTTTGCGTTATAAATATTAAGTAGGTTGAAGTAACGATTTTTTTTATTAAAGGTTTTTGCATTTCGCGATTAATAATAATTATTTAATTTAGGGTGGCGGTCATGAGAACCGTCGCCCCGGGAGCCATTCATACATAGCATGATCCCTTTATTTTTTTAACCAGTAGGTAACATATTTCGTTTTGCATATATATATTTTTTTTAATTAAATTAATGATAATTCTTATAAAGCCATTTCTGCGAAAAATTAGCTCGGTGACGCTGTAATCTACCAGGAGCATAGACGTTTGGGAAAGTAATTTACTATTAAAAACGGTTTATTCAATTGTTTTTGTTTTTTTAAATAAACTTTTTTCAGTTAAAAGTTTTTAAATATGGGTACTGTCGCCCCGTAGTGAAAAAATGATCAGTATATTTCTTTCTTTAATTTTGTAGTCCCACACTCTTCGTCTCATCTACACCCAAACATCAAATGGCTTAGTACATTTACCCATTAGTTGCCTGCAACGGGCGAAAAGCTCATTTTAGGCACATACATTCAAACATACATATATTTGAATAAATTTGTGGGCACACACTCAATGCTTCATGCACATGCAAACATACATATTACATTTATAAACATTTTTGCTCACACTCAGCTTCACTCTTAATACGCAATATTTCACTTTCAAATAAATGGATTTAGCTTTATTAATTCAAAACATGATTTATTATTCGGGGGAGACGGAAAAATACGCACTTTTAATTTTAATTTCGTTCATAGTCAATTACGCGATACAAAATATTTCATAGACACTGCTGCCAACCAAAAAAAATTAAGTATTGCCATATAAAATAAATAATATCATCGTGTATAATTAATCCATATTAATACGTAAGTCAATGTAACAATTATAACAAATAATCAACATATAATTAAATTAAATAACCCGAATAACAACCAAATAGAATAAAATGTGATGTAGTTTGGGTGAGGTTAGCTTAGAACATGAAAAATAGGTATTTGAATCAAATCACAAACCAGTCTATACAAACCTAGCGTAGCCCACAAACTACTTGAAAACTGGGATATAACTCTTAAGGGGACGCGAGCAGGCGTTATTAAAGGGGCAATTTTTTGTTACAGAAAATAGGTATTAGAATTAAATCACAAACCAGTCTATACAAACCTAGCGTAGCCCACATACTATTTGAAAACTGGGATGTAACTCTTAAGGGGACGCGAGCAGGCGTTATTTAAGGGGAAATTTACATTACTTAAAAATCTGCAGTCCCACACCCTCGCCTCATCTACATTCAAATACTACACCGCGCGATTAATTTTTACCAATCAGTTGCCTGCAACGGGCAAAAAGCTAGTATATACAGTAATACACAGTTTCTTTGTTTTTATTTGGTCGCTTAAAATTAGGCGAAAATCGACCACTTGACCCCAAGTCGCTTTACACTCTAAGGTTTGTTTTGGCGTGAAAGTAGCGAAAAAGTTGCCTCTCATTTGTTTCAGGCTTCAAGCAAAAGTAGACCGAGACGCCTCTCTGCGCGCGTAGAGCCCGGCGTTCAATTTAGCGTGCAAAACCCGAAATACCGAGTAATCCGAATTTTGTATGAAAATAATTCCCGGAAACTCGAGAGGTTTCGTTAGGGAATCG
This sequence comes from Hesperophylax consimilis, assembly GCF_061612785.1. NCBI lineage: Eukaryota > Metazoa > Arthropoda > Insecta > Trichoptera > Limnephilidae > Hesperophylax > Hesperophylax consimilis. The sequence goes on along the minus strand of NW_028301348.1, from coordinate 15,289 downwards.
ATGTCGTCAAAATCGTCCGGCAACGCTGGCGGCGCGCAATACGAGAGCGCTGATTTTCTCTTCTTCGGCGGCCAGGACGGCGACACTCCAATAAGTTAATTCGCGGCCGGTCAATCGGCAGAGCTTCCCGGCGACAAATCGGAAAAGAAATAGTCACGTGGTAACGACGAAACCACGTGGTACGATTTATTTATAAAATGTACATGGTCATCCTAATGATTAAATTCCGTCGCAAACACGCAGTCTGCAGGTGAAATTATCGAAAAAATTCATCCTCCGAAGGTTAAGGAACGTTATTCGGCCGTCCCACAGATGGCGCTCGGTTCAAAATGTCTTACAGTAACCGGATAAACTTTTGACATTTGCAATTTGACCCGAAAAATGCCAACAGGCGGGCTTTTGTATAATCAGAAATCAGCCAATCATAGACAAGCACCGAAGAGATGTTTTATTACATAGTGATGTTACTTCAAAGAAACGATAAAATTTGTAGAGGTACTTACTTTGGCAGTATATTTTTAAAAATCGATAATGCTTATGAACGAAATAAAAAAAAGTTTGGTAAAATAATTTGGCACGGATACCGTCGCCCCGTAGTGAAAAACTACATCGAGAGCGTCTCGCAGATTTTTAATTTCTACCAGGAGCGCAGAAATTGGAAAAGGTAACTGGGAGCGATTCATAGGTTTTCATCTGATTATTTTTTAACGAGTAGGTGCCTAACTGCGTTATGTAAATATTTTTTCGGTAAATTTTTAATAGTTGGTGCAGGTACCTACACAGATGGAATTCAAAGAAACAATAAAATATTTGTAGGTACTTACTTTGGCAGTATATTTTTTTTAAATCGATAGTGCTTTTGAACGAAATAAAATAAATGGAAAGTTTTTAGATTCTCACGGCCAAAAGCATTTTTGTTATTTGTTTTTGGGGTGTTATGCCGTGTTGCGCTAACTCCTTCTTTAACCGACGTTTCGGACAGCGTTGCAGTGTCCATCATCAGGGCAGATCAAGTAGATCCGAAACGTCGGCTAAAGAAGGAGTTAGCGCAACACGGCATAACACCCCAAAAACAAACAACAAAAAAAATAAAAAAAATAAAGTTTAATAAAAATAATTTGACACGGATACCGTCGCCCCGTAGTGAAAAACTACATCAATTGCGTCACGCAAATTTATAAATTGTACCAAGTAGTAGTAGCAGTAGTAGGAGTAGTAGTAGAAGTAGTAGGAGGAGTAGGAGTAGGAGTAGGGGTAGGAGTAGGAGTAGGAGTAGTAGTAGGAGTAGTAGTAGAAGTAGTAGGAGGAGTAGGAGTAGGAGTAGGAGTAGGAGTAGGAGTAGGAGTAGGAGTAGTAGTAGGAGTAGTAGAAGAAGTAGGAGTAGGAGTAGGAGTATGAGTAGGAGTAGGAGTAGGAGTAGGAGTAGGAGTAGGAGTAGGAGTAGGAGTAGGAGTAGGAGTAGGAGTAGGAGTAGGAGTAGGAGTAGGAGTAGGAGTAGGAGTAGGAGTAGGAGTAGGAGTAGGAGTAGGAGTAGGAGTAGGAGTAGGAGTAGGAGTCGGAGTAGGAGTAGGAGTTGTAGTTGAAGTTGTAGTTGTAGTTGTGGTACCGTCGCCCCGTAGTGAAAAACTACATCAATAGCGTCACGCAAATTTATAAATTGTACCCAGAGCGCAGAAGTTATATAGGGTGAAGCGGTGTTATTGTTTTGTAAAATAAACAGTTTTTAATCAAAAAAATTTCCAGTTTGAGTGTTTGTAATAAATTTGAGAGGCGGGCATGGGTACCGTCGCCCCGGGAGCCATTCATATTTTAAGTTTTTGTCTCTTTATTTTTAACGAGTAGGTACCTAATTGCGTTATGAATATATTTTTTTGGTAATTTTTTTTTTAAATATATTAAGTTTGAAGATTTTTTTTTTATATAATTTTTTCCAATAAAAGTTTTACATTTTACATGTTTGTAGAGCGATGTTTTTTTCCAAAATAAAACTCGCTGGGACTTTTGAAGAATGTCGATGAGAAAAACCGTACATACGATATGGGTATCAAATTACGCGTCTCGACTTACAGAATCCGAATGGCTCGGTGAAAAAATGATCGGTAAGCTCCTTGGCTCTTTTTTTTCTCAAAATATTCATTCCTTTCTAAACAAAAATATATTTTAATACATTTGTGGTCACACATTCATTGCTTCATTCACATGCAAGCATACATATTTTTCGTGTTAATTGAGCAATTTTTTTTTCCAAAATAACAACTTTTGAAGAATGTTGGTGACAAAAACCGTACATACGATATGGATATCAAATTACGCGTCTCGACTCACAGAATCCGAACGGCTCGGTGAAAAAATGATCAGTAAGCTCCTTGGCTCTTTTTTTTCTCAAAATATTCATTTCTTTCTAAACAAACATATATTTCAATACATTTGTGGTCACACATTCATTGCTTCATTCACATGCAAGCATACATATTTTTGGTGTTAATTGAGCATTTTTTTTTTTCCAAAATAACAACTTTTGAAGAATGTTGGTGACAAAAACCGTACATACGATATGGGTATCAAATTACGCGTCTCGACTTACAGAATCCGAATGGCTCGGTGAAAAAATGATCGGTAAGCTCCTTGGCTCTTTTTTTTCTCAAAATATTCATTTCTTTCTAAACAAAAATATATTTTAATACATTTGTGGTCAGGGGCATCTTTTTGTTACAGAAAATAACATGGAAAATAGGTTTTAGAATCAAATCACAAACCAGTCTATACAAACCTAGCGTAGCCCACAAACTACTTGAAAACTGGGATATAACTCTAAAGGGGACGCGAGCAGGCGTTATTTAAGGGGCAATTTATGTTACAGAAAATATGTATCAGAATTAAATCACAAACCAGTCTATACAAACCTAGCGTAGCCCACATACTATTTGAAAACTGGGATGTAACTCTAAAGGGGACGCGAGCAGGCGTTATTAAAGGGGCAATTTATGTTACTTAAAAATCTGCAGTCCCACACCCTCGCCTCATCTACATTCAAATACTACACCACGCGATTAATTTTTACCCATCAGTTGCCTGCAACGGGCAAAAAGCTAGTATATACAGTAATACGCAGTTTCTTTGTTTTATTTGGTCGCTTAAAATTAGGCGAAAATCGACCACTCGAACTTAAAGTCGCATAGGACACTAGGTTCGTTTTCGTGTGCTTGAAAAAAGTTGCCTTTCTTTTGTTTCAGGCTTCAAGCGAAAGTAGACCGAGACGCCTCTCTGTTTGCATAGAATTCGAGTTCAATTTTGCGTGTAAAAACGTGAAACAGCAGTCAGTTTTTTTATTTGGAAACTCTACGGCTGGAAAATTAGAGGAACTCTGTCGACAGAAACTGGAAACGTTCGAGGCGCGCCATGCTCAAGTACCGAGGTTCACTCTCCCGCCGCCAGGACTGCCCCACTATGGCAAAAAAACGATTTGCATCAGAGCTTCCAAATCTGGGAATCGTACCACGTGGTCTGCCAATTTTGCAGAAATCACGAGTGTTGCCACGCGCGCGGTTTCGAAACGGCCAAATTTTGGTGCATTTTCGCAACGTTTCGTTTTCATCGATCGGGATGATCTGCAAAACATTTTCTCCTTCACCGTTTATGTTTTTATTCAACATCGAACGCACCCCGAACGCGAAATCATAAAAAAAAAAATTTCTTGCGCCTTTTTGCTCGAAAATTTTGCGTTTTTCGCATTACTCGAACGCAAATTAAAAACACGATTGATTTTTATCGTGCGTCGGGTCTGAATTGATCGGGTATCGTTGATTTTTTTTTTAAATTTCACGAAAGATGTTTTTAAATTTCCCGATTTTTAGGGTAATAGGTTTAATTTATGTCTAAATGTTTTTCTTTTCATAATGGTATCATCGGTAGTCACGTGGCCATTTTTTTTTCTCAAAATGGCGTCCTCTTTTAACTAAATAACCGCATTTTTTACGCGTCTGTTTGTTTTCTGTGTGTTTCAAAATATTGGAAAGTCCGTCGAAATGGATATCGATAATGGATAATAGATGAGTTGAGATTATTCTCAAGTTCCGTGTGTCTTTGACAAGTTGCCCAATTGGAAATCGAATTTGCACTCATGAACGCGACGAAGAAAACAATGGTGCCTATCTGCAAGCTTTGATCGAAAATGAACTTAAAGTGAGTTTTACCCATAATATAACGTAATAATTTATATTAATAAATGATTATACAAATGCCTAACTGTCATTTGTAGGGTTCTGAAACGTCTAGGCTGTCGAAATATCGTCTCTAACAACGCTTCGACTAGACGTTCTGGACAAAGGACAGCGCAGAATTCTAGCATCTTCTCAAGGTGAATATTATCATGTTATAATTAATTAATTAATGTCATTATTATAACGTAAATAAAAGCCTAACTTTCATCTATTGAAACATCTCTACTGTCAATGTAAAACATCTCTATTGCAATTGACAATGGAGGACATATCCACCAATGATAAAAGAGAAAGCGTTCACTTTTTGCCTAGAATCATGCCGGATATATTCGCAGACACAACGGTTCCTTTAATCTTTACGTGCGCCAGTTTTCAGTATGACATAACTATAACATCTTGCTTTATTCACATTCAAACATTTCATAACACACTACATTTTTACCCATTAGTTTCGGGGAAAAAGCAACGTTTTGACACGCAGTCCGCTTCATTTACACGCAAGCATATGTATTTAATTATAAAATTAGGCAGATGCCTCTCGCATTACTTTCGGGCAAAAAGCAAAAGTGTTGAAACACATTCTTTTTAATCTATTGATTTCTTCACGTGGTAAAATACATACAGTGTGACTTGAACTAATCATTAAATTTGTCAAAACCCATCACTATTTGGGGAAACGAAATGAAATATAGTAGATTCATTAAAAAGAAAACTAACGTCCCTTTCTTAATGATATTCTAAATTATATTTTAATGTTATTACATTCGTTATTTGCAGGATTCTACTGTATGGATACTTTAATGGATACTTTCACGGGACGTTGTGTTCAAGTGGATTTTAAAATCTAAAAAAATGGCGTCTACGCTTTTCCAAATTCGGTTAAAAATACACCTAGGCGATTTCATCGATGGTTTTTGGGAGCGTTTCTTGGACAGGTATGTACACGTATGATAATTGGGAACTTTTCAGAATGTTTTAGCGGCAGTGTTATAAATGATTATTAGTATTATGACATAAGACGACTGCATATTACGTGTAGTTTTTTCTGGCTGCTATTTGACATACATTTTAAAACTTTGACAATTGCCATTATCGCCGAGTCTGTAAATTTTGCAATATATATTAATAAAATGATACAAAATGCCTAACTGTTATTAAAATGTCATTTGCAGGGTTTTGAAAACGTCTTTGCAGTCTGCGTTTTTCAGTATTCGAGAAAGCCGAGTAATGACAGCCGGCGTTACGTTACTTACATACGTTACTGGCGTTGCTTCAGAAATATCGTCAAGTCGTGATGACTGTGCAACGCTTTGACTCGACGTTCTGAACAAAGGACAGCGCAGAATCCTGAATGCACTTTCTCAAGGTGAATATTATCATGTTCATACTATTATTATAACGTAAATAAAAGCCTATCTTTCATCTATTGAAACATCTCTACTGTCTGTTTATTGCAATTGACAATGGAGGAAATCTCCACCGGGCGTCGTGGAACTTCAGAAATATCTAAAAATATAAGTTTGAAATTAAAGTTGTCAGCCGGCTTTAAGCGTTTCTTGAACAGGTATACAATGGCACAAGTATGATGGTTGGGAATTATCAGATAATGTTTTACAAGAAAGTCACGTGAAATGATAAAAGAGAAAGCGTTCATTTTTTGCCTACAATCATGCCGGATATATTCGCAGACACAACGGTTCCTTTAATCTTTACGTGCGCCAGTTTTTAGTTTCAGTATGACATAACTTTTTCTATTATGACGTTTCTTTATCTTTTTGCTGTACCGAGTTGAAAATGAATATAACGTTACATATATATTAATATAATGGCTAACTGTTATCTAATGTAATTTGCAGGATTTAGAAACGTATTCTGCTGTCTGCGTTTTCCAATTGACGTTCAGCGCTTTGACTCGACATTCTGAACAAAGGACAGTGCAGAATTCTGGCACTTTCAGGTGAATAGTATCATGTTCATAATATTGCATTCGAACAACATCAAATAGTAAATATGAAATTTGGCACAAACATCTTGCTTCATTCACATTCAAACATTTCATAACACACCACATTTTAACCCGTTAGTTTTGGGCAAAAGGAAAAAGTGTTGACACGCAGTCCGCTACATCTACACGCAAGCATATGTATTTAATTATCAGAGTTGTGCCGTTTAGAAAGCCTCATGCTATTTATAGGAAAGGAACGAAACAACCGCAAATGGCTCGAAACGCCGTTTGCAGTTGTTGCGTTCCTTTTCTGGTTCGGTTCGGAGCTTATAATCACAGGGGCCCAACTACAAAAACTGGTGTTTTGAGTTAAGCTGGGTTTTGGTAATGCCATTATAATATTTATTAGTGACACGAAGCGGACCTTAAAGTTACAAAGTTTGTTTGCATAATTCTATTAGATAGTAAGTTACATCAGGCGTTTCAATTATTGACTATCATTGTAACATTTGAAAGTCAACACAATGCAATAAGATTAAAATACAAGACGCGTTGGACGCCATTGTAATATTTAAAATTCATAGCTATAAAATTCATGTTGAGCGTCAAATTGTATTATCATACAAAAGTTAAAACGCTATTAACACTTGAGACAAGAAAACATGAGGCGACTCTTTAATTATAATATTCAAATAACATATCTCAAGATCGTGCACTGTGTTCGTAGATGGCTAATAAACCCCTATGTTTAAATATATATGTTTAAACATAGGGTACAAGTAATATCTATTACAAAATGTATGTAATTAGTTCTGGCCCGCTATTTGATATTACATTTGAAACTTTGACAATCGCCATTAACGCTGATTCTGTAAATTTTGCACAATTCTTCTGATCATTTGTCTCTTATTGCAGATTTTTTTGTTGTACCAAGTTCAAAATGAATATAACATTAAAAATACTATATATTAATGAATGAATTAACCATATGCATAATTTTTGTCGTTTGCAGGATGTCAAAACCTTTCTCTACTGTCTGCGTTTTTAAGTCCTCGAGAATGAATGAACTTCAGCCGGCGTTACTTTGAACTGGAACTAATTTCACAATCCTCTCTATGTCTTTCCAAAGGCGTGATGAAAATGATGACACTTCAACGCTTTGATATTTTAAAGTTACTAATCATCCATGAATGGTATAATTATGGAACTAATTACATAACTAGCTTGCCAGTTAATATATCTACTTAAATCGGAAACGATCAAGGTTTTTAATTGGACGGCCAATTTGTTCATTTAAAATTTGTTCACAGACCACCATAGGGGGGTCGGTCAGGTACCTACAGCTATTTGATTTAAATGAAAGCATTTACTTTATTTACATTCGAACATCAAATCGTAAATATGAAATTTGGCACAAACATCTTGCTTCATTCACATTCAAACATTACACCACGCACCACATTTTTACCCATTACTTTCGGGCAAAAAGCAAAAGTGTTGAAACACATTCTTTGCTTCTCCATTTTTATCAGAGTTGTGCCGTTTAGAAAGCCTCATGCTATGTACACGAGCTGAACTTTGATTTATAGGAAAGGAAAGAAACAACCGCAAATGGCTCGAAACGCCGTTTCTTTCCTGGCTCGGTTCGCAAATCGGGAGCTTACGTATTTAACCTCTAAGGGAGTGAGTTTCTGAGAGCAAAAAGTGTTCAGTAGAGTGAGTTTTTTTTACCTTCAAAATTTGATTTTTTTATAAATTATATTCATAGCATGTGTTATAAAAATCAAACTTTGCTAAAGAAATACATATAGAAATATCAAAATAACCGAATTAATCCGATAACAAAAAATATGTGATTCATGTTTTGTCAACCATCGGTTCACGTAAAATGTACAACTGTAACGTCAAAGAATTGTGCAAGTTTGGATTGCCACGGTAGTGCCTGATGATTGTTTTGTTGAGAGTTTTTCGGGTGGCTGCCCTGCGATCGGTTTGAGGGGCGAGCAAAAATTACGCCGGTAGGGAGATTGGGAACAATACGGGGGAGGACGATTCCGCGGTGCGCGTGGCGTTAGGCGAGAAAAAAATGGAGATTGAAATTTTGAGAAAAAGATCGCGCGGATACCTTGAACTTATCCTTTGGAGACTTTCCGTTTAAATTTAGAAAACACATAACCAACGTTTCGACTCCTGTGTGAGATCGGCCTGTGCTTGTTCGAGTGTTGTGGCTTGAAGAGATGAAAATATACAATCGGTTATTTGGATTAAAAAATGGTTTTATTTGTGAAGCGTAATTCCTTGGAGACTACACTGGATTACCAAGCATGCTGTCGAGGTGACACAAAGATGAATCATCATTGTTCCGTTAAACGTTCAATGGATGCTGTTTAATTGAGGATGGCCTCGCGCACTCCATCAGACGAATCTCTACCCGGCGCAACCTGCTCACCGCTGGCGGACTCTCAAAACACCTTCAGACGTGACAACATGATCAAGGTTCTTCAATGCTTTTACACATTATGTCTTCTTGCCTTAGCCCCATAATAGCCCTGGTGATTGACAAGGGTCCATGCTCATCAGACGCTCATCAGACGCTCATCCGACGCTCATCAGACGTGACATCAAACGTGACATTGGCGCTCCAACGTAAATAAAGTTTAAAACAACTTTAGGTGCTCGTATTTAAGCCTATGGCAAGGGGATACTCTCTATCGTATCAAATTTAAGATTAAAAATTGTAATTTAATAATTTTTAATGTATAAATTCTCTAATAATATGCTTAATGTTTATATATAATGTGCATTACGAAGTACTTATGTGTGTGCATTGCGTGGTTGCGTTGTGGCTTCGTTCGCTTTACATTGATGTTTTGTTCGGTAGACGGTGTACAATTTTGACGTGAACTAGCTTCGTTCGCTCATTTGCTCAAAATATATTTTTTTAAATTAACTACTGAATGATATTCGGGTGCTGTTGTTTTAATCCACTGGTAACACGGACCTGTCAGTTGATATTGTTTTGAACATAGTGACAGCGATAATGTTTATTATTGTCGATCATTTGATATGTCATTACATTTGTAAATGCGAGCTATACACTTATATAGAATTTGAACACATTTGTTACGACTTGCGGTAACGTGTTAGTGTACCAGATTTTTTTTAAAATTTAAGAGTTAATGTTTTTTAAATAATTTTTGAAAAATTTCTCAAAAAAAATTTTTTTTTTCCTTTCAATTAAAATGGCGATTCCTAACATCAATAGTTGTACGAGAGAGGAGTTGATGATACTTTTAGAAGATAGAAAAATTGTTCCAGAAGCAACCCTAACAGCGATGAGACAACAGGCACGTAATTTTAATCTATCATTTAAAGAAGGGGGCTCCGAATCAATAGACAAATCCTTGGATCCTCAAGTAAATAATATAACAAATAACTACTATTATTCAGCAAGAAAGGAAGATGAAGTCTATTCATGGCAGTTACGTTTTGACGGGACGTCAGACGTCAGGGATTTTTTGTACAGGGTCGAGGAACTGAGTAGAGCCAGGAAAACTAAGACAGAAAATTTGGTTTTGGGTTTTGGTGAACTTCTTGAAGGAAAAGCGGCAAACTGGTTTCGTGCAGTAGATAAAGAGAATTTAAATTGGAGTACATTGAGAAATAAGCTTATAGATCGTTATGAACGCGAAGACAGCCAGGTAGAAGCAACGCGATCAATTTACACTATGCGACAGGACCCTAACGACACTGTTGCTGATTTCGTGGACAATTTGAGAATAGCGAATTCCAAATTACTAGAACCCCTTTCTGATCAGCAGTTAGTGCGTCTGGCAAGGCATAGTCTTTTAGACAAATATGCAAGTGTATTAGCCTCCAGCGACACATCCGATCTAGAGTCCCTAGTTTTAGCTTGCACAAAAATAGAGATGTACACTTCAAAGCAACCCTCACATAGTCAACCTCGGCGAGCTGTTCATTTTGAAGGACCGACTTCTTCTTCTTCTTCTCGAAATAATTCTTCCCAGAACAATAGATCTTTTTATTGCAATTTTTGTAAATTACAGGGCCACTCTTGGAATAACTGCAGGAAAAGGCAAAATCAAAATCAACCTCGGTTTTCAAAAAACTAAAGGGCGGTTTTCACCATCTTACGTACGAGGATGAGGGGAACCGTACTTTGTTTTCATCTTTAGAGTGTTCTAAGACACGTGCAATGCAGGCATTCACGCCTCTGGAACATGCTAAGGATGACATCAGACCACATATTAATATTAACATTGCAAATAGGATCTTTTCATGTTTATTGGATAGCGGCGCTTCGGTTAGTTGTTTTGGGGGGAATATTTATAATTTTTTTACTAGTTTAGGATTTGAATTAAGATATTTAAATTCTTTTGTTACCACTGCAGACGGTAAACACCAAGATGTAATAGGCACGATGCGAATACCTGTTACCTTTAATGAAAAAATTAAAGACATTTTATTCTTTGTAATTCCGTCACTTTCACCTACGATTATTTTGGGGGTCGACTTTTGGAGACAGTTCCAAGTAGCTCCGCAACTGTTTCCAGAAGTAAACATCACAAGTAATGATTTTGAGAGGGGCATTAATGAAATTAGAAAAATTACTGCAGCTTCTTTTCTCTCTCCAAAAGATAATTGGAAGTTAAAAGAAATCATCAAAAAATTTGAAACAATTTCATTTGAAAAATGTGGGTTAGGACTCACCCATCTTGTGCAACATCATATAGAAACCACGGGACCACCGATAAAGCAACGTTACTATCCTTTGTCTCCAGCGCGTCAACGCTTATTAGAAGCTGAATTAAAGGAAATGTTAGCTTTAGGTGTTGTTCGCCCTTCACGATCGGCTTGGTCTAGTCCAGTGCTTCTAGTAACAAAAAAAGATGGTTCCGCAAGATTTTGTCTTGACAGTCGAAAAATCAACGCAATTATGAGGCGAGATTCATATCCACTACCATACGTGTCACGCATTTTGGACAAGCTTCGTGGCGCGCGTTTTATTTCGTCTGTGGACCTCTCGAAAGCTTTTTGGCAGATTGCTCTAGATGAGTCCTCAGCTCCTGTCACAGCATTTGTTGTACCTGGTTATGGTCTTTACGAGTTTACGCGTATGCCCTTTGGCCTAAAAAATGCACCCAGTGAATTACAACGTCTAATTGATAAGCTATTTGGCCCTGAATTTGATGAAAATGTGTTTGGATATGTAGACGACTTAATATTAATATCGGTTGATTTTGAATCTCACTTAAAACTACTACGAAAGGTTTTCGAACGATTAAAAGAAGCTGGTCTAACAATAAATTTAAAAAAGAGTGAGTTTTGCAAGAAAGAACTAAAATACTTAGGTTACGTGGTAGATTCAGAAGGACTACGGACAGATCCGGTTAAAGTTGATTGTATCAAACAATATCCAATCCCGGAAAACTCAAAGCAAATTAAAGCTTTCATTGGATTGTGCGGTTATTACCGCAGGTTTATTAAAGACTTTTCCACCGTAGCAGCACCGTTAACTAAACTTACTGGCTCAAGAAAAGGAGTAAGTAATTTTAAATGGTCTCAAGAAGCAGAGGACGCATTCAACAAATTAAAAGAAGCCCTTACAACAGCTCCCGTAATGAATTGTCCAGACTTCAGCTTACCTTTCATTATACATTGCGATGCCAGCGCAGTCGGGATCGGTGGAGTTTTAACGCAGAACTTTAACGGTGAGGAACACCCGGTGTGTTACTTTTCGCGTTGCTTAAACGTTCATGAAAAAAATTATGGTGTCACAGAGCGCGAGCTTCTTGCAGTTTTGGACTCGGTTAATCACTTCAGACCATATATAGAGGGGACTCATTTCACTGTGATTACGGATCACTCAAGTTTGCAATGGTTGGTGTCTCTTTCGAACCCTACCGGTCGGTTAGCTAGATGGTCTACGCGATTGTCGCAATTTTCTTTTGATGTCATGCATAGAAAAGGCAAATTACATACGGTACCTGACGCACTATCCCGTATGGAAGTCTCATTATTGTCGACAGGGGATGCGCCTGCTCCAGTTCCCACAAGTACTGATACGTGGTACAATAATTTGTTCTCTAATTGTCTTAATGCACCTCAAAGATTTATTAATTTCAGAATTCTGGGTAACGAACTATTTAGACACTGTAAGACCCGTTTCGCCCTTTGCGAAGATACGGCGTGGAAATTAGTAGTACCTGCAGAGAAACGTATAGATATCTTGAGGAAAGAACACGAATCAGACCTTTCATGTCATCCGGGAATATTTAGGACTTACAAAAAGGTTCATCTACATTATTATTGGCCTGGAATGTATAAGGATGTGAAAAACTTCGTAAATCGGTGCAAAACATGCAAAGCTCATAAGATTAATACAGCTGCACCGGCGGGGATTTCTGTTAATCCAAAAATAGTCAACAGACCAATGAAAATGTTGTCCATTGACCTTGTCGGTCCACTGCCAAGAAGTTATTCCGGATTCACATATATTTTGTCAGTCGTAGACGTGTTTTCAAAATACACATGGATTTTCCCACTTAGGAACGCTACCACAAAAAGCATTGTTAAAAATGTAGAGCAGTACATTTTTCTCATTCATGGGGTCCCACAAACATTTGTTTGCGACAATGGCAAACAATTTATATCTAATGAATTTAAAAAATTGCTATCTGATTATAATGTTCCGGCACCTTTCTATAATGCTTACTACACGCCACAAAATAACGTCGTAGAACGTTATAACCAAACGATAGGTACTACACTGTCTATTTTGACCGAGTCCGACCAACGTAATTGGTCTAGGTTTCTGCCACAAATACAGTCAGCACTTAACAATACGGTTAACTTCGCGACAGGTTACACACCTTTTTTTTTAATGCACGGGCGTGAACAAATAATTGATGGCAATTTTCATAAAAATTTGATCTCTAGCGGTGCGGATTCGAATTTAGAGGAATCAAGAGATAGTTTTGCTAAGAAATTAGAGGACTTGGCTCCGATTTACAATAAAGTTTCGGAGGCCTTGTTGCAGGCTTATAGGAAAAATGCTCAACATTATAATTTACGTAGGAAGTCGGTAAATTATGAAGTTGGAGATGTGGTGTGGAGGAAAAATTTTGTCCAATCGAGTGGACCCAATTTCTTTTCGCACAAATTGGCTCCGAGGTTTGTGCGAAACGTTATCAAAAACAAAGTTTCTAATTTAGTGTATACCCTTGCAGACATGCAAGGCAAGGTAGTAGGAAATTTTCATGTTAAGGACATAGTTCGTTTAGATTAAGTTTAGTTTAGTATATCATAGGAAGCCAATGAAATAGTGTAAAGGACTACCAACCCTTCATGCTGCTTCATTCCCTTCTTTATGTGTTTGTTCCGGTCACGTGTTCTGGAGTTTGGTACCTTCAGGACTTGTGCTTGGAATAAACGCAACATTCTAGTGTACTGATGATAGATTTCATTTTTTTATCCTCGTTGGACTAGAATAGGAACATCTTCACAAAAGATGTTTCTCTGATCCTAGTGATCAGTGGCGCCCATTAATTTAGTTTAGGTCTTAATTCTTTATCATCACTTAAACTTTACTGAGATTTATTCTTATTTACGTTTTGAGTAATTTTCATTTTTTTAAATGAGACGATTCGTCTTCTTACTGTTGTGAGCTTAGTAGTGCGACGCACACGCACACACACACACATTGGTACTTTCCGTCAGCATAATGGACATAAGTTTGGTTGTCATTATCCTTTGGTCTGAACCCTTCTTCCACAAGTTCATTGGAGTTTTCTTATACTTTTGTCAAGTATCGAAGTTTTATTAGTATCCAAAGAGTCTCCAGGGGACTTGGAAAGAAGGATTCTTATTTTTTTTGTGTGTGAAAGAATTGAGCAATTTTTCATACACAAGATTATGTGATTTCTATTTTAGTTGTTCAATGTACTAGTTTTATGGTTAAATATATTTAGTTTAATATATATATATATATTTTTAAGTCTTAGTTTCTTAAGGAAATTCTCAAATTGTGTTGTTTCAAACAAAGGGAAGTACATACTGCTTTGGCGTACTTACATATTAAATAATTCCGTCTGGATATTATCACTTTACCTCTGCTACGTAAGAGTGTGTCTTTGTACAGTTTTGTTAGTTATAAGTACAATTTGGTTAGTTATAAGTAATATATGCATAAGTATCTCATTGCTAGTACCAGTGTTATGCTGTAAATTTTGTAGTACAAGTGTCGATCTCTTGAATTGTGCTCGTACACCTCGTAACCTGTGTCAATTATCTAAAGCACATAGTTGAACACCAATTATATTTTGTTTGTCCAAGAAATTTCGACTCTTTGCTTACGTGGTAAGTGAAATTATTGTTAGAATGCCATCTAGGTTACTTCCTTAGTCATATTTCTTGAGCAAGCAATGTTCATTCGAAGAGAATATGCTGGGTATTTTTTATATGTAAACCCTGATTCAACCACGATAGACAGGTTTATCTTCTGATTGTAAAACCTCATCTAAAATTCTTGCCATTAAGTTATGTAAACCCTGCTCTGAACATTTTTTTTACATCAATTTTGTAATTGATTTAGTGAAGATCTCTTAGAGATTTAGTGGATTTTTATTTTGTTAAGTTCTATTGTTTCAAGTTTTTATCTTAGAATGGTAATTTTGATTTATATAAACATAGGGAGAGAAAGAGAGTTTAGGTAGTTACTTTATTTATTTTCTGTTAAAAATATATATGTGTTTTTGTTTTCTTCTTCAAAGAATAAAGTGGGAGCTTGAGTTCTCCATACTCACTGGTGTCTCAGAGAGATTGTCTCTCGATAAGTGAGTAAGTGTTTGCGAATCTCATATTAGAGATATAAAAGTGAAGGTACAATCCCCATGTAAATATTGATAATAATATCGGTTGTGCAACACCAATCTGCGAATTGGTTAACTCTTTTCGTTTTCTGGGTTTATAACTTGTTTAGTTTTATGGTTTTCTGTAAAAACTTATTTATTTCTACTAGCTTTGTCTTTTTCGTACATGTGCGGGATAGAAAGGTATTCGCGTGGGTTTTTTTTTTGTTTTAAGGTAATTTTACTTCACTTCG